>NC_081355.1:15200396-15503578 GCF_030684315.1 Stegostoma tigrinum | reverse complement strand
ATAGTTCAAGAAGTATCATCGCAATAAACCAGGAAACTACAAGCCAGTGAGTTTAAAATCAGTGATAGGAATGTTATTAAAAATATCTATGAGGAACAGAGTTAATCTTCATTGGAGACACATGGATTAATCAAATATGGTCAGTATGGCTTTTCCATGAGAGAGATCATGCCTAACAAATTTGATTGAGCATTTTGAGAAGGTGATAAGATGTGTAGATGAAGATATTGCAATTGATATAATCTTCATGAACTTCAGTAAGGCTTTTGACAAGGTCTCGCATGGCAGACTGCTTAAGAAACTAAGACCCTTTGGGAAGCAGGGTAATTTGGCAAATTGGATCCAAAATTGGCAAAGTGGTGGGAAGTAAAGGGTGATGTTGAATGGTGTTCTTGTGACTGGAAGCCTGTGTCTTGTGGGGTACCACAGGGTTCAGAGCTGGGTCCCTTGCTGTTTGTTATGCAGGAGCTATTATGAGTAAGTTTGCAGATGGTACAAAAACTGTTGGTGTGGTAAAAAGTAAGGAGCAAAGCCTTAAACTACACAATAATATTGATGGACTGGTCAGATTGGCTGAACAGCGACATATGGAATTTAATCCTGAAAAGCACGAGGTGATGTATTTTAGAAGGATTTATAAGGCAAGGGAGTACACAATGAATGGTAGGACCCTCGGAAGTACAAAAGATCAGAAGCATGTTGGTGTACATATTGACAGATTGTCAAAGGCTGCAAGACAAGTATATCAGGTGCTTAAGAAGGCATTTGCAATACTTGACTTTATTGGTCAATGTATGGAATACAAGAGAAAGAAGGTTACAGTGAAGCTGTATTTAGCATTAGTTTATCTAAAGCTGGAATACATTGCAACGCTCTGATTGCCAAACTATAAGAAGGACATTATTGTGCTAGAGAGGATGCAAAGGTGATTCAGCAGGATGGTGTCAGCTCTGTCTGATGAAGGGTCTAGGCCCAAAACGTCAGTTTTTGTGCTCCTGAGATGCTTCTTGGCCTGCTGTGTTCATCCAGCTTCACATTTTGTTATCTTGGTGTCAGGACTGGAGTGCTTTAGGAAGGGAGGGAGTTTGGATAAGCTGGAGTTATTTCCTTGGAGAATAAAAAGGCCTGGGGGGGGGTGGTGGGGAAAATCTTTTTTCCCTTAGTAGAGGAGATTTGAGCAAAAATGTTTTTATGCAGAGGGTAATGGATATTTGGAACTCACTGCCTAAAGGGGTGCTCGAAGAAGGAACTCACAGGATATTTAAGACGTGCTTAGATGAGCACTTAAAATGCTACAGCACAGAGGACTACATCCCAAGTCCTGGAAAATGGAGTTAGAATAGACATGCTTGATGACCAGCGTGGACACGATGGGCCAAATGACCTTTTCCCATGCTGTAAAATCTCAATGATTCACTATGATTCTATAGCATAGCCGGCAGTTATCGTCCGCTTGTTGTTGCCTTTGAGAAGTCACGTCTTGGATGCAGCCACAGTATACGTAGTGTAGATACACCCGCTGTGCTGTTAAGGAAAAAGTTCCTGGATCCAGCGACAGTGAAGAAGCAGTGATGTAATTCCAAGTTACGTTTTATGATTTGAAGGGGATCTTGCTGTTTGCAGTATTTCCATGTTTTATTCAATTGTCTCCTGGATGGTACAAAATTGATAATTAATTGATAAACAACTGCTAATATCAAAATATTAATTGGAAAAATATGATGACTGATTACTTAATGGAACGGTGATATTCCTCCGTACATATTACACACAGATTTCACAGTCAGTCACGGAAATGGAAATGGATGTAATTTGAGGCATTAAATTATGATAATGGCTGGCAAAATAGTCTTCCACCAATCAGTTGCTGGTCAGTTTGTGCCAAAAGATCATAGAATCTTAGAATCCCCACAGTGTGGAAGCAGCCCGTTCAGCCCATTGAGTCCACACCGGCCCTCTGATGAGCTTCCCACCCAGGGCCAGCCCATACCCAATTCCAGTAACTCTGAATTTCCCACAGCTATCCCACCCAGCCTGCACATCCTTAGACACTATGTACAATTTAGCACAGCCTATCCACCTAACATACACTTCTTTGGACTGTGACAGGAAATCGAAGCTTCCACGCTGACAAAGATATCTTTGATGTTGCAAATAGAATAATACATAAAGCCAAGATCAATTGGCAGTTTGTGGCAAATTTATTGCCACCTGAGATTTCACTTGATAAGTGAGGAAATAGCACTTCGGTCACTTTCACTAATAACGAGTCATAAAATTAGACATCTGTCACAGTGAATCATGTACATTGCCCCACTATCTTGTTGATGCTTGCATATCGTTGGCTGTGTTTTCTTCAATACACTTCAAAGAATAGAAATCTTGCATGCAAAGGTTACCTCACTCGAATCATCTGCCTTTATTCTGTTGCAGATTTGTAAAGGTTATTCCTACCCGGGGGCTTGTTGATTGATACAGCAATTGAGAAGTTAATGGTCTTTCAGTATTGGACACCACCTTGTGTAAACCACCAAACAGGTGCAAAATCTAACTTACAGTATTTTTACATTCAATGAGAGATCATTAACTTTGCGCCATGGCGTGACAGGAGAAAACAGCTGTCTGAAGGTGTGGAAAGTACTCTTGCTTGCTTGGTGTTCACAGCTGTGTAAACAGTCAACAATCTGCAATGAAGTATCCCCTGTGGGAAGCAGAAGAGAGAGAACCGGTAAACTGGGAGCTGAAAGGTAGCTGATTGACATGGTTTTGTTTCTTAGTTAGCTACTTACTAAATGTACAGATTGGTAGAGTGAAAATGCCTGGGTGAGGATGAAGACTACCTGCGCTTTGTTAGGACTTGAAAGAGCAGGAATGCACAAGCTCAGTGGGTGGAGGTGCAGGGCATGATTTATTTTAGGTTAATGAAAAAGACAAAATGAAGAGAAAGGTGAAAATTGTGTATAAACACTGATGCAGAAACAATGTGCTAGGTTATTTAAGGTACTTTGAAGTGTTTGTGTAAAGTTCAATGCTGCAAGAACAGACAGAGATCCACAAATGAAACAGAACTCTAAAGGTTTTACATGGAGGTTTTACAGATTGAAGGTAACCTGTTAGAATACTGTTTGAATTCTTTCCATAAGTGACACTGGTAAACATTGAAACATGTAAAATCAAAGCACCGACAATGAAGACATATTTTTAAGAGATGAATGAGTTCAAGACATGTTTGGTACCATGCCTTCCTTGATGTAACAGTTGATTTCTTTAAATTACATTAAACTTACTTCAACAAGGATGAGCAAAATGTTTACAAGTATTAGATTTTATGGAATATACTTTACTTTGGCGGTTTGTTTATTTCTAATAACACTGCTGAACAGGTTGTTTAGACAAGAGATAACGAGGTAGGAAAGAGTTGATGAGTGAGGTTCGGTTTCTCTTGTAAAAAGATGGCAGTATGGTGACCTAATAGGTAACTTTAAAATTATGAAAGCTTCAGATAGATTGGTAACGTTTTCATTTATGGGGAAGAGCATAATTAGAGGCCATCAATACAATGTAATCATCAAAGAATTTAGTAGGGCATTAAGAAGAAGCATTTAGTGAAGAATGTGGATGAATACAGTTACAGCGGAAGCAACTAAGGGAAATCTGTCCACATATCTCCACGTTTACCATGGCTAATACACCTAGCCTGCAAATCCTTGGGCATTGCGGGGCAATTTCTTTTCGCACAGCCAGTCCACCCAACCTGCACATGTTTGCACTGTGAGAGGAAACTGGAGCACCTGGGAGAAACCCACGCAAACAGAGAGAAAACTTGAAAATGCCACACAGACAGTCACCCAAGGTTGGAACCAAACTCAAGTCTCTGGCGTTGTGGAGCATCACGACCAAACATTTTATCAGCATCTTCATTTTAAAGAATATCTATCCTTTTATGCAAAGACCTGTGACTTGTATTTCCAACCAGTCTACTAAACTGTGAGGAAATACAACTAATTGTTGTTGTATTTTTATCTTTGTGAGTGAGTTATGTTTTGTCTGATATATTGCATTTATTAAATACCTTATATTATGGATAATTGCTTTCTCTCGAAGGTAGGAGGAGACCAAAGTTAGAATGATATTCATGTGATCGTTCTGGCCCAGTTCCTTCATCTGCTGTGCCAAGTGCTCGTGCTATATAGTTGTATTTATCTTAATAACAGACACTTTTATTTTTGAGTGAATTACATGGCATATTGTATACTATAAAAACATAATTTACAGGTATGGGTGTTGCAACCCCATAATCATCAGTTGTATGGATGTCTCTACAACTTTGTTACCATATGTGCTCACTCCAAATAATCACTACAGATGCATTCAGTGCCAGATAAAATGCAGTTACCTAATCCCCACCCACATTATTTCATCATTTGCTCATTGAGCCATTGGAAGTCCCATCGGCAATTTCAGACACTCTGGGCAGAATCTTATAAAGCCTTCAGCAACCTGGGCTATGGTGAGAAATCTGGGAGAATTGTGTCAGACATCCAGTGATGTCTTTCTCAAAGTCAAAAGCAACAAGTCACTTTTTCGAACAGGTTAACAGATTTGTGCTTGCAAGCAGCGAGATGCCTATTATCAAGAATTGTTACTTGTTATCACCCTCATTAACACCGAATCTTGCCACATTAAAATCCAGGTTTCTATTCTAGTAGAAACCAGATGCTAAGAACTCCTGATGTTAAAGCCACTTGGTGACCACCGCTCACTGTTTGCTCCTCCTGACCTCTGTCTTGGACAAGGAGTAACAACATCACAGGGTATGCTCCAGGACAGCAACTATTTCTCCCATATTCTTGGCATCAAACACATACCAGCCTCTCCACCCCATCAGAGTACATCTATGATCCACTTATAGTACCCGTCTGCACTTTAATGCTACTCTTTGGAGCATACTAGCACCTCTCATTGCAATTCTGCTGAAAGAACGTTTTGTGCAAGGGGACAGGCAGCCAGCTCATGGACTTAGCCAGATCTGCTCTCTGAGCCCACATTCACTGTGTATTGCTTGGGTGCTTGTAACGTCTCTGCTTTGCCCTGGCATCCATTCACTTGTAGCACAGAAACAGAAGGATTGTTTGTTGTAGTTGCAGCCATCACTGGTCCAGGAAGTGGTTGTGGATCATAGAATCAAAGATTCCCTACAGTGTGGAAACAGGCCCTTCGACCCAACAAGTCCACACTGACCCTTGGACCATCCCACCCAGACCCATATGGGTAATTTAGTTTAGCTAATCCACCTAATCTGCACATCTTTGGACTGTGGGAGAAACCGAAGTACCTGGAGGAAACCCATGCAGGCACGGGGAGAATGTGCAAGCTCCAGACAGACAGATGCCTGAGGTGGGAATTGAAGCTGGGTCCCTGACACTGTGAGGCAGTAGTGCTAACCACTGAGCCACCGTGCCACCCCCTTGTGTTGCTGTGTGTGCTGGAAACAAATGGCGATGTCTCAAAGTTGGAGGGGAATAGTGCTCAGCCATGCCAAGAGAAGGACCCTTTGGTCAGGGGATCCTGACGCAGTAAGCCGGGGAAGGCTCTGATATCAATCTAGGGTCTTAGTGCAGTCAGTATCCCTTCCCTACAGGGGGTGAGGAACTGAACATCAGGCATTGGCTCTTTCTGCTCTGTTATGGGCTATTTTCACCTAGACTGCAATAAAGGGAGGGCTAGCATGAGATTAGGGTGGTGGCACAGCCAGTGCAGGTGGGGGTAAACTAGCAAGATGTCCTGAGTGAGTGATCAAACAGCGCAGAGGTCACATAATGTTAATATTGTGGGGGAATTGGGTGAATGAGAGTGAGTGTGGAACGATGTTGAATGCAATACTGAGCGAGGTTGCACATGTGCCTTTGGGGGAAGTGAATGCATCAGCAGAAAGGGTGTGAGTGTGAGGTTGCAGACAGAAGATGGTGGCATTTTTCCTGTTGGAGCAGAGGATGTCATTGAGCTTCGTCCTACATTGCTGGGTATTTTCCATCTGGCTGAGACTACACTGACTTGGGTGGCAACCACTTGCCTCGCTGGCAGAGTCCGGTGTTGTGACCTCTAATGTCAGTCAGTCCTGGGGTTATGGACCACGACATCCACCAGGATCTCCAGGAGCCTGTCCACAGAGCAAAGCACCAACTTCCTGTTCTTTGCCAAGTCTGCAGTAAAGGTCACAAGCAACGCAGGTCTGCTCCAGATTGTCTGAGTGAGCAATAGCCTCAATTTTCTTCAATTCTCTCTTGAGTCCTTTCCATCATGGGATCATTGCAAGTCCTTCCCAGATGTGTTCAGTAGGCAGGATCTTTTTTATAACGTCAGCTGGTGCAGTAATGAAACCAGTGCTGATGCTACACTCTGCATCACAACCAGCCATCCTGCCAATTTTCATAACAGTTGTTAGTTGCCATTCAACTGCTATTTGAAAAGTACCTGAATTGAGCAAGTATGTTGCATGTTGCTATTCATAAACATTGTAGTCATAATCCTGAGCATAGGACCCCAATTTTCGTGTTTAAATAACTTTCCATCCTAGGGATGTGTGGTGTTTGTTTAATGATATGCCTGGAAAATCAGGAAAAAATGTTTCTTCGATTGCTCAACCACATATTCCTCTGCCTCATGCCTATTTTCAATGCAAGAAATGGGCAGCAAGGTGAAAATCACCCTGAGCCCTGTCACCCATACAATCACTGATTAACAATTGTTACTCTTCACATCTTAAGCAATGAATGGTTTAACAATCTGAGCACATTAATACTTCTTGAAAAATTGCTATTTTTGCAGTATAAGCGGTAAAATCTTAAGGGTCTTGAGGTGTAGTCATCATGTTTCTTTTTCACTCAATGGATATTGACAACACTGCATGGCCAAAATTTATTGCCTGTCCCTAGTTGCCCTTGAAAAGTTGGTGGTGGACTATCCTTATCTTTGGGCCAGGAGGTCTACGTCCATGTCCTACCTGTCCCACAGGTGTATCATATCATGCAAATAATTTGATTTTAATAAAAATGGCCTTAGTCTGATGTGTGATATGCAAAAGAGATACAGGACACATTATCACAGAAAGTGATGCAATGTCACATGCTCTTACTCTGTTTTGCAGCTTTGTGGCAAGATGAAACCACAAATAAAGTTAAATGCTTTCCTTATCACAGCAGACTGTAAATGTTCTTTAGTAGCATGATATCAAGAATATTATAACCATTATAACATTCAGTTAAGATGACATGCTCACAATTTTTCCAACATGCCAAGTACTTTGCAGACCTGTTGCTCGGCAACAACATTGTAGTTTTTGGCATGTTTGTTCTTCGGTAAAGAGACATCTTTTGTCCCAGTTGTATCCCTGCAAAATGTGTGAATTATGGATGGTAAACGAATGCAACAGAAGGAAGATGAATTGCAGTCAACTTGACCAAACAAGTGTTAAAATGGTGGATCCTGCTCCCAGGACTGTGGATTTTCTGAACTACCTGAGTAACCTCCCATCAAGTAATGCTGAGAATATGGTTGCAACTGTCAGGCTCATTTATGTACACGTTTGCAAGTTGCTAAGTGGCTTGGCGACAACCCAGCATTTTCGTAAAACAGTCCCTTAATTAGTAAATACAGCCAGCATTAAACCAGTATGATTTACGAACCACTTTTACATTTTTATATGTACTACTGATCAATTGTGAGATTTTAAACAGTAACATCCTCTAAAAATATTCAATTCTTAGTTTCTGCACGCCTTGTGGTTAACTGACTCAATCTACAAACATTACATTTACAGTGCATTGAAGAGCATAATGTAACTTAGAGGGAATATTTGTACATCGCAGAAAAGATTGGCTTTCTTTCACATTTTACAATTCAGATTAATTACCTTATAATGTCGTATAGCTCAAACTATTGCAGCTATCAGATAGATTACACAAATGACCTGTCTGCACAGTAATTGTTATCAACGATTAATGTTGTTTATAAAATGAAATCTGTACAATCTCGATTGCTTATTAACCCCACAGCTCAATGTTACATGTGTTTACTTAGCTTGTCAATTAGCTGCTATTATTTTTCATATTGGCTTGTTATAAATGCCGGTGGAAAATGGATCTAATGGTCGGGAAACAATTATCAGATTCTGCAAACTGCTCTAATGGAAAATTGTACATGTTCAAATGTGAACAAAAACAACACATTGGATGTTTCTAAGTTTATTCATGGCATATGACCCATGTACGAAAATCATCATGTTCAGTTGTATATTTGTAAGTGTGTATTCTTAAGTTTCTTAAAGTTACAATTACATTACAATGATTCCGTCATTACTTTTTTGAATGATCTGCTTTCTCAGTTGTCCAACAGAAATTACCTGGTCCAAATCAAAGTCTTTTCTCTAATTGTTTTCACAAAGGTGTGTATACAACTGTTAATAAAGACCCTACTTGCAGTATAACCTGCTTAACTGCTTCTGAAATATACTTGGGCCAAGCTTGTTTATTTTCTGATTATATCTCCATAACCTGAGATTCAGAAAATAGAAAATAAATATAATAGTAATTTGAATCATGAATACAAGCATTAAAAGCAAAATATTCTTGATTTTTGGTATGGGTTCTCCAGGTTTTCTTGTTTAACTGTGGTAATGAATAAACGGAATGGTAATTTATTCTACTAAAGAGGGCGAGAGGAAGTGGTGGGGTATGGGGTTTGGAATTCCTAGTGTCCCTATTTAGTTATGACAGGAGATAAGGAGAATTCCCCTGATATTTCAAGGCAAAGTCTCTCTCAAGGCTTCTCCGCCTTGTTGGGATTGGGAATGCTTTCCATTATAGTTTCCCTATTCCCCTTCCTTCTTTCTCCCTGCCAACATGTTCAGAACTAGCAGAATTGGAGATTTTGAGCTTTTATAAAGGGATTCTAATTATTGGATGTACTCATTCCTGCACTTCAGAAGAAGACGGATTTATCTTGCCACGTAAATGCACAATTTGCCATTTCATTTGTTGCCCCCTTTTCCATTTTCTCCAGTTCCTTTCTGCATCGAGTGTCTCCTCAGAGAAGGACAGTAATTAAAAGGTGGTTACGGCTTAGACAAGCCATCCATCCTGAGCTCGAAAGCTTTTCCTTCAAAACCCAACAGTTTGGTCAGTGACAGTTCTGAGGAAGGGTCACCAGACCCGAAACGTTAACTCTGTTTTCTCCTTCACAGATGCTGCCAGACCTGCTAAGCGTTTCCAGCAACTTTGTTTTTGTTCCTGATTTACAGCATCCACAGTTCTTTTGGTTTTGAGTTTGGTCAGCGATGTTTAGTTCAGCCATGGATGTGAGCTGTTGAAATTTGGTCGTGTTGGAAGAGGTAGCCCTTGCTCCTGTGCAGCAGTTGCCTTACATGACTGGAAAGCTGGAATGGTGGGGAACTGGAACGGTAACACAGATTTGTGACAGCTGCCTGTCAAACAGGAAGTATCTGCACAGTGTGTCTGTGCCAGTCATCTACACTAACTGCAGATTAATTTAATGATAAGACATTTTGAGTTGATGAAAGCAGGCGCAAACACAAGCTTTTAAGGCCAGGTGAATGAGGAAAATACAAACCTCTGTTACACATCCCAGATTGCTGTCATTTTAAATGTGGATGATATGATGCATTTGACCTGCCTGGTGCAGCTGTGCATTGCAGATTTAGGGACAATAGCCACTGTCACAGCTTGCCAGGAGCTTGTGGCATAAACAGAAGTGGCAACTGTGACTTTGATAGCAACTGGTCAAGTATGACCGCTTGGTCCAGCCAACAGTATGCCTTTTTCCAAGAGCCAGCCTGCTGCCTATCCTGGTTATTGTGGCTGATTCTATTCTTGCTTCAGCCGTTTACCAGGAGTTGAAATGACAAGCAGTGGGTTTACACTTCTAGCTGCATGATGTTACAGCACTGCATGTTGATAGTCCAGAGGGCTTGTTCTTAACAAAGTATCTCTTTGTGATGAGATACCTCTGTCCCTAGGCAATGACTGCTCACCTGGCTTGAAAAGACTGGGAAACTACTAATAAAGCAAGAAAGACGACACAGTCTGAATGCAGGGGAACATTTTAAGTCACAGGTGCATCTAAAGTCAAATGATTCACTTTGGCCCAAATCTAGATATTCAGCAAGTTAACCTGAATAAAGGCAATGGCAGTACTTTACTTTGGATTTGGACGTCAGTTTGATGCTCATTCCTGAGGGGAATTAATAGAGTTTATTGTGAAACTATGCAGTGAGGCTTTAGTAAAATTTTGACTAATGACTGAAATTAAACCTAATTGGCAGTACAGTCAATGTAACTAAACAATCCATGAAGCACAAAGGCCCTGTCCTACTAATTGCTGGGCAGTTTTCTGAAGGAGACAGTGGGACAGGGGTATATGAGGATGAATGGAAATTTGTTACATTTGGTTAGGGTTCTGATACAGGTTTGCATCTGGCTTCTCCCTAATTTACAGCTAGTTTGCTAATTGGATCGGATTTCATCTCTGTACAAATAAGTTTGAGCAAGTTAGAATTGGGCACAACAGTTTGGTAGTTTTGTGATCCGGCTCCTTGCAGGCGTTCAATATGCAGATTATTTTTTGCTTAAATTTCTTAGCAGTATTTACCCAAGTGAACTATCATAAAATCTATCAGATAACTTGTGACAGTCTTACTTAAAGTCTACCCTCGTGTTTTATCCCCTGAATAGATATAAACGAAGTGCTAAATTTCCTCCCCCGGAAACAATTCAATATTTCATGTTTTCTTATCACATTTATGGTGTTCTAGAACCACTTAGGTGACATTCAAATTGCCTGACAGATTATGGTGACAGTATCTAAGTGACTGCTTCATGAGTTATGCCTCTGTGATTTGATCCTGCCTCAGACAAACACAAATGTTGAAAAGGAAGCTTATTTAAGGTCATGCATTTGATACAAATTCAAATAACTCTCTATCTTCTTCATTCACTCTAAGATTCAGGAGAAAATGAAGTCTCTGAAGGAGGCATCATGACAATAGATTGAGATAACGGGAACTGCAGATGCTGGAGAGTCCAAGATAACAAAGTGTGGAGCTGGATGAACACAGCAGGCCAAGCAGCATCTCAGGAGCACAAAAGCTGACATTTCGGGCCTAGACCCTTCATCAGAGAGCTCCGGAGGGAGTTGGGTCTAGGCCCAAAACATCAGCTTTTGTGCTCCTGAGATGCTGCTTGGCCTGCTGTGTTCATCCAGCTCCACACTTTGTTATCTCTGATAATAGATTGAGATGTGTTTTCTCTTAATGCTCTTAAAAGAGAAGAAAATTTTACATAACCTGCCCTCAGGCTCACACAGCATTATATTAATTTCCAAAGTTAAATTTCTATAGCCAATTTTAGGGAAGATAATCTATGATGTCCTAATGTGCAATAAATAAGTGTTTAAGCTTCGAAGATACTGTAAATTGTCTGAACCTGATTGCTTGATATTCACTCCAGTCTCGTGCTATCAGTAGGTGGAGATTTCACAACATCTATCATTGCTAGTTGATGCTTGTCTTCATAATTGCCTGGCTGGGTTGCATGCCCTCAAGCGGCTTTCATTCCCTGTGATGAACTATAATCTTGGGCAGAGGAAAATGCTGATTATATCTACTTCGTTACACCACAATTCCTGAGTGTTAAAAAGTGACTGAAAATAACATCTTGCCACTTAACTTTATTTAACTACTAGTGTCTGTCCGTTAAATTAGTTGTATGGAGAAGGGCAGCTTTTGTGTAAGAAATAATAATTGCGACAGTTTATGTATTATTTAGACAGATTCTTCAAACACTGTTATTGTAAGGGAACAAATCAATTTTTACTACCATCAGTGAAGCAGCCCAATGATGTCTCAACTAAAACCATTATCAATTTTTCTTCTGTAATCGAAAGAACACCAGTGCAGTTATTACCTGGGACTATGAAAGAGTGATTTTAATCATGACCATCCAACAAGATAGATGCGAATAGCTTATAAACTAATAGCAATGTGCCTAGCATTGCATAGTTACCATGTTTCTCCCACATTCACGTTAACCAGATTTTAGAGTGAGCTGAGATATCAGACAGGAATAGACAGGGGTCTGGTACCTACCAACTGAATCATAGCTAACAAAAACAAAGTTCCTGGAGAAGCTCAGCAGGTCTGGTGGCATCTGTGAAGGAAAAAAATCAGAGTTAACATTTCAGGTCTGGCGACCTTTCAAACCCGAAATGTTAACTCTGTTTTTCCTTCACAGATGCTGCCAGGTCTGCTGAGCTTTTCCAGCAGCTTTGTTTTTGTTCATGATTTACAGCATCCGCGGTTCTTTCGGTTTTTATTTGGATCATAGCTAACATTTGGTAAACATAGGTACTAATGTCAGACCCCAGCATGCATGGATGTTTCTATTTTCTACATCAAAGTTAGACCGTAATTTGTTGTACTTCTGTCCTCTGGACTTAAACCCATTTCAAATTTAGTTGCTTGTGGTCAAAATTAATTTTATAATTAGTCTAACCTTATGGCAGTGTGGCACAGTAGGGAACGTTCGGGCTTGTCAGAGCCTGTCCGCTCTCGGCTGTCGGCATCCTCTTCTCAATGTACTTTTCGTCTGTCTTCTTTGTCTTTTTCTTTCATCATCTTTGAGGCCAGAGCGGTGTTGCTGGGGTTTGGCTGCAGCATCGGTGGCATGGATCGGGACTCATGGCTGCAGTGGTGGTGCCCAGAGGCTGGATGCTTAGCCGTAGTAGGCCCAGAGCCTGGATTCACGCTGGCTGTGGTGCCTGGAGCGGTGACTCCTGGATGCGGTATGCCCGGAGCCTGGACTCTCGCTGGTGTCAGTGAGGAAGCAGGGCAAGCAGTGCTGGGGTCACAAAGCAAAACCCTGGAGTCATACTTTAGATCCAATCTGAACAGAAGATGAAATCTCATCTAACTAATTTCTTTTACTCGTTCTGTGACTCAAAATGGCACCGGATTGTGGTGACAAAATACTTTTCTTTGTATCTTCAAGATACAAGTGACAATAAAATCATTCATCATCGTCATTCGTCATTCATTGTCAGCACCTATTGTACCAGAAACCACAGTAAGCATACATGTGTTTGATCATTTCCTAGTTTGAACAACAAAAGTAATGACTGGTATTTGTATAGCTTTTTTAACACAATAAGACGTGAGGAGAAGACAAAAAGGCTGCCAAGAATCATAGACAGAATAAGTGACTGGGCAAAGAAGTGGCAGATAAAGCATAATGTGCAAAAGTGTAAGGCTATACACTGAGTTGCAAGAGTACAAAAGCAGAATATTTATTTAAAAGCGTGGAAGTTCTAAATATTGAAGTTCAGAGGGCCTTGTTTGTACTCACATGGTAGCAATAAAAGTTGGGGTGCAGCAAGAAATAAGAAAGGCAGAAGCCATGAGGACTGTTGTTACAAGAGGATTGGAGCACGAGAATAATGACATTTTACTACAGTTGTACAAGGCTCACGTGAGACCAGACCTGGAATATTCTGCATAGTTGTGGTTACCATCTTTAATGAAATTACATTTGAATTGGAGGCAAAAGTTGACATGGTTGATTCTTGTAAAGAGAGAATTGTCCCATGAGATGAGGCTGAGTAAATTGGTGAAAACCAAAAGAGCAACAAAGCACTACACAGTCAATTTACTCAGGAATAAAAACAGAAGTTGCTGGAGATGTTCAGCTGGTTTAGCAGCATCTGTGAAGGAATAAAATCAGGATTAACATTTCAGGTCCGGTGACCCTTCCTTGGAACCCTACTGATTTTTTTTCTTCACAGATGCTCCCAGACCAGCTGAGCTTTACCAGCAACTTCTGTTTTTGTTCCTGAGTAAATTGACTGTGTAGTGCTTAGAAGAATGAAAAATAATCGCATTGGAATGTGTAAGATTCTCTGAATGGAGAATAAAGAGACTAAAGTTTAAATGGTGGACACTTAGAGGTTGGTTCTTCTAGCTAAGGGATCTAGAACAGGAGACACAGACTCCTGTTGCAGAGTCAATCATTTAAAACCAAATTGAAGGATAAATTTATTCACCCAAAGGACTTTGAATTTGAATTCTCCATTACAGATGAAGTGACTGCTCAATTATTGAATATATTTAAGGCTAAGATAAGCAATATATGATGTCTCAGGAAATCAAGGGATATAGGAATTGGAGTGGAAAGCAGGTTGAAGCCAAAAATTACATCGATTGCTTTAAAGGGTGTTGCTCAGATGGCGTAGCCATGTAGATCTGGAATTTAGAGTCTAATGATGATCATGATCTATCATTGGAAAAAAAAATCTGGCTCACTAATATGACAAAGTGTGGAGCTGGATGAACACAGCAGGCCAAGCAGCATCTCAGGAACACAAAAGCTGATGTTTCGGGCCTAGACCCTTCATCAGAGAGGGGGATGGGGAGAGGGAACTGGAATAAATAGAGAGAGAGGGGGAGGTGGACCGAAGATGGAGAGAAAAGAAGATAGGCGGAGAGGAGAGTATAGATGAGGAGGTAGGGAGGGGACAGGTCAAGGAGGCGGGATGAGGTAGTAGGTGCGGCTTGAGGTGGGAGGAAGGGATGGGTGAGCAGAAGAACAGGTTAGGGAAGCGGAGACAGGCTTGTCTGGTTTTGGGATGCAGTGGGGGGAGGAGACGAGCAGGGCTGGTTTTGTGGTGCAGTGGGAGGAGGAGAAAAACTGGGCTGGGTTACAGTGGGGGAAGGGGAGATTTTGAAGCTTGTGAAGTCCACAATTATTCCGCTTGGGAACTCTGCAGCCCAATGGTATCAATGTGGTCTTCACAAGCTTCAAAACTCCCCTTCCCCCACTGCATCCCAAAACCAGCCCAGTTCTTCCCCTCCCCCCACTGCGTCCCAAACCCAGCCCAGCTCATCTCCTCCCCTCACTGCAACCCAAAACCAGCCCAGCCTGTCTCCACTTCCCTAACCTGTTTGTCCTCTCACCTCAAGCCGCACCTCCATTTCCTACCTACCACCTCTTCCCGCCTCCTTGACCTGTCCGTCTTCCCTGGACTGACCCATCCCCTCCCTACCTCCTCACCTATACTCTCCTCTCTACCTATCTTCTTTTCTCTCCATCTTTGGTCCGCCTCCCCCTCTCTCCCTATTTATTCCAGTTCCCTCTCCCATCCCCCTCTCTGATGAAGGGTCTAGGCCCGAAACATCAGCTTTTGTGCTCCTGAGATGCTGCTTGGCCTGTTGTGTTCATCCAGCCTCACATTTTATTATCTTGGATTCTCCAGCATCTGCAGTTCCCATTATCTCTGATACCATTCTTACCTGGTCTGGACAACGTATGACTCCAGACCAACAACAATGCAGTTGGCTTTTAACTGCCCTTTGAGCAATTAAGGTAATAAACACTGACCTCACTAGTAACGTTCCCATTCCATGAATGAATTAAAGAAAAGTAAGACAGTGAGCCCAGGAATGAACATGGACTTGGAGTGAATTAAGATATAGGCAGCAGAGTTTTGGATGGCCTCAAGTTAATTGAAAGTGGAATAGAAAGTGTATTGGACTAGTCAATTCTTAACATGGTGGAGGCAGGAATGAGGGCTTCAGTAGCAGATGAGCTAAGACAGGGAAAGTGTCAACTAAAATTACGGATGTAGAAATAGGCCCAATTTTAACACATGCGTTAGTAATTATGTTTTAGGTATATATTCCACAAACAGCAATAAGGTCAATTTTGAGAGTTTTCTTTGGCACAAAGATTTCAAGAAAAACCTTCCATAGATCTTCTCCATTCCATTCCACAGCCAGTTCTTTACATTTGTAAATCAAGCAGAGGCCAGGAAACATTTGGCATGACAATGTATCAAAATTACACACAAAAAAAGGTCTAATTCCTGTCATCTTATCTGGATTTCATCACCTGATTGGTCTGTCAACAGTGGTAACAACAAAAGGAAGTGGGGGGAGAAAAGATGTTTCCAAGTTATGGGGAGCTATGGCCTAAAAAAACAGAAATGAATTTATTCTGGCCTTGAACCAGTAGCTTGACTCGTCAAAATTACAAATTCAGCTGAATATCCACATGTTTCTCTCAGACTATTCAATGCAGATATCAGCTATGAAGTGAAATGGAGTATAAATTTCATGAATACCAGGGATGTCATCTTTAGCACATATGCACTAATTCTGCAGAAGGTTAAACCTAGGATTCCTGGGTGACTGGTTGTGGAGTATATTGATGAAGTATGTTGGTGTATTTGCCTGACGAGAGTGAAACTAGGCACCATTCCAGGAGTTATTGAAGCCTATCATCTGTTCTTCAGTCAATCTTCAAAAATCCTGAAGTAATTATTCAAGACGTTAATCCAATGATTACTCAGCACAGTGTATGTATTTTAAAAATTACTCTAAATTAAAGACAACTATCAAAATTTTAACGAAATCTGGTTCCAGGAATTTATTTGATTTTAACAATTTCTCTTTGGCATCTGATCAAGACTTCTATACTACCACAGATGCAAATGAACAGTTAAAATAACAATGCTGGTGTGGTTTGGAAGTATCCCAGGATAATAGAGAAATTTCTAAAGCATAGACTTAGTTTCTGAAATGGAATGTTACAGCATTTTATCTTAAAAAAAAGCTAGAGTTTCCATTTAACACATGTCTTTCTGAGGAGGGTAATATTAAACTAAATAGCTATGGTGACAGAGAGGTCTACCCTTTTCCTTACTTGCCTTTGGTTTATTTCTACTAGTAATGTTAGCACTTCCTTACTCAGTTGAATGCTGATGTCTTGTGGGCATTTTTGGACCCAATCTTTCACAGTGTTCCTTAACAAGCTGGATGTCTGCTGCAGGAGAAACTGCCCTCCACCAACCTCCAGTCCTTCGGCTCACCATTTATATTCTAGGTTGAGATAGACAGATTTTTAATCAGTGAGGGTGAAATAAGTGTTATAGGGGAAAGGTAGGACAGGGAAATTGAGGATTTCCAGATTGGCAATGAACTCATTGAATAGCAGGGTCGAATTGATGGGCTGAATGGCTGATTTCAGCTCCTGTATCATTATCGTTCACATGTCTCCCTTTTGGGGAGAAGGAGAAGCTGTCCACTCTGCCTTCTCCTTTAAATTTCAGGAAGTAGTTCTGAGAGGAGAACAACAACACCTGGAATTCAGAGAATTCCATGGCCATTAAACACGATCGTCCATTCCTGTGTTTGTAGTGTATTCTCTCATACACTGATTTGCAAGTGTAGCGTAGCAATTTCACACTTTTAGTGGACGTTAGTTCACGCCAGTTCTTCTGCATGGATTGTCAAACCCAAGCCCCCTGTGTAAATGATGCTTTTCTTGACCTTCTCTACATTTACCCTTGACCGGGTTCCTGCTGATTTGCAATTCTTGCTGTGCACTGAATGAACAAACAAATACTTGTTCCATTCAATATTTTGCTCTGATTCGAAAGCTGCTGAGTGATGTCTGCAGCCAAAACTACTCAAAGAGGAGCAAGGGAGTTCGCCTGGTGCACCAACCAACATTTCATTCAGTGCAACTGAAACCAATTTTATTCTTGTCGCCTTTCCTGGGAGTCTGCTGAACATAAATTGATTGCTGCCATTTACTGACTTGGCAACAAGAATTACTCTTGAAAAGTAAGCCACCAGTTGTGAAACATTTTACATTGAGGCGGTGAAAAGAGTTAATTGTACAAAAAAGAAAAGACCTTTGGAAAATAAAGATAGAATTTGCAGACTTCTGTTTGCATGGAGGAAGTGTCGGCTCTTGAATATTGCTGGTGAGCCAGATTTACACTTGTCCCAGTTTATATGTAACGTTGTCCCAGGGAACAAGCTTCATTGTAATATCTGTTTGTGGTGGTCTCAAGGAATGGCCAGATTCCTGAATACATTGTCTCACTTTGTGCCATGGATGCTGCATCCCGATGGTCCAATGAGTGGAACCATTACAGTCACTGCTAAAATCTCCTAATGGTGATCAAAGAATTATCAAAAATCATCTTTAATGTATTGCTCACTCCCTTCCCATGGTGATGTACAGTGCTGTTCAATTTCTGTAGAGGTTCTTCCAAACAGTAGCATTTCTCCAGCGAGACCACTGTGGTTGTTGCAAGAGATGGAGAGATCCTAGTCTTTGAAAGGACCAGAAAACAGTATCAAATTGTCCTCCCCCTAAATGCCCCAATCAATTTACCTTTTTATTGACTTGAACGTATACATAAGGATATTAAAAAAAAGGAGTGGGCCATTTGGATTTCCAAGCCTACTTCACCATCCAGCCCTTTGATGGCTGAACTTCCAAAGCAAAAGCTTAAAAGTATGAAATGTCTCAAAGTACCCTATAGATAGTGATTTACTGCTTGAAGTATAGTCATTGTAGGAATGTAGAAAATTTAGGAACAACAATACATACAAAGTCAACCCCACAAGCAGCAATGTCTTGATCATTTGTTTTTTGTGATATTGGTTGAAGGATAAATATTGCCCAGGAAACTAGGGATGACTCCCCTGCTCTTTAAAATTGGTCCAATTTACTTTAAAGGGCTGACTGGTCTGTCCATCTGAAAGAGTGCAGCACTCCCTCAGTATCACGTTGGAGTGTGGACCAAGACTTTTCTGCTCAAGCCCTGGAGCGGGATTTATCAAAAGGTAGAAATGTCACAGTTCCAGCCCACCTTGGCATATTATCCTCGCATCCCTTGATGCCTTTTCAACCCTAAAACCTGTTGATCTCTGATTCGAATGTACTCAACTATTAAACATCAACAAACTTCAGAGGTGAAAAAATTCAAAAGTCCACAACCTTTTGATTGAATAAAATAAAGGAACTGTCCTCACTGGCCAACCCCTATTTTCAATTGTAAACTTAGCTGAAGACTTTCCAGGCAAGGGAAACATTACCCCAGCATTTACCTTATGAAGCTACTTAAGAATATTTTTAAACAAAATCAGCTGCCATTCTTTTAGGCAAGTTTTGCACCGAGGACACAAAATACAAGACTTTGTTCTATTTTCCTCACAAACTGTCCTGTTGCACATGATTTTGTTAGACTGAACTGTGGGAATCTTTACATAAAGGTGACTAATGGAAAATTCACATTGATGCAACAGAATGGTCGTATCTCTAAGTTGGGGTTTCAGGTTAATAATGGGGACAGAAAGAAGATATGTTTACTCGGTATCTGTCCTTGGATGTACAGTACCTGAAAGCAAAATCTGAAAATGCCAAAATTATTCAGCAGCTTCTGGAGAGGGAAAGAAGTCAGTTAGTCAACATTTCAGGTCCTTAGACACTGCTGGACCTAGGACAATGTAATACTGAACGCTGCTGAAAAAATGAAAAAATATTTAACTTCAATGAGCTGAGAGCTCTCCGCTTAATGAGACAAAAAAAAACACTGAAAATACGGAATACCAACCCAGTAGAAGAATGACAAAACAAACTTCAGTTTTAGGACCAAGCTTTGAATTCTCTAAAACTCTTCTGCTAACTATATTTTCTATTGAGTAATATCTGACTGATGAGCTTCACAGATATCTAATGATGAGGGTGAATAAAGTCAAAATACAAATAAAATTGCACTATTATCCAAACAGGCTGCAGATGTACTGTTTTGTTATCTTATATCTTCCAGCCTGCAAACAGTTAAAGAATGTGATCCGAGCCTAAGAATAGCAAAATAATCAAAGGGATACATACTTGAACAGGCTGCGGAAAGGTCTGCAGACAGAGGCAAAACAAACCACGAAATCCAAGGGATATTCAGACCTCATTCGAATATTTTGACGGACCCTGCTGTAAAAATAAGTTGACCACACAGAGTCACTGAAAATGTAAAAGGCTATTTAACAATGCATTCCAAAAGAGAATTGCGGCGCCCTTCTTGAGAAGTCAAATTGTAGGACTGCAGGATCATTTTTTTGTTCTCAAAATTAAGAATTTTTTTTTAAATTGCGTATGTTTTAATTGTTGACAAAAAAGTCAACAGTTCTGATGCTGCTGCAATGCTTTTGGAACTGAGCTTTTAAATTCTATTTCTATCATAAATTATAAGATAACTAAATGTCATGATTATGGATCAGAACACCAATGGACATATAGCTGTTCAAATTGTTTTATAGCCACACTTGTATTTTTTTAACAGAATGTGTAACCAAAAGATGACTGAAAATTCAGTGGCTGTCTAGAATGTTAAACTCTGTTTTCAAGGCTCCTTCAAAGTTAGAAATGCATTACAAACTGAATGTTGATCTCCTGTGAGTATCTCAGAACCTGAACATGAAGTGAGAAAAGTCAGCAGTCTGGATGAGAGACATGTTTCTATTCTCCTTTTTCAATAGTACTCTGGGAAAGAAGTTCTAAAGTGAGTTTCCATCCTGGTGTGTGTGTGCAAGTGCATTCAAGTGATCATATGTGCTAGTGGGCTGAGGTACTTGTGGAGACTAGCCTGGATTCAAATGATAGGACACTGTGGAAGTCACTGTCAAAGAAAGATCTACTAGCCACATTTGTGTTGCAAGTAAATGAATCTCTCACTCTGAATGCTGGAAACCAGTCAAAAGGAAACATGACAAGAGTCTGGCTGATTTGGTTTACCTGTTGGAAGAAAGTTAACAATCTCATTCAAAAGGGAAGAGGACAAAAGAATTTCAGCAAAGCCATGAATCTCAAAATCAACATCTGAACTATAACATTCTCTTATTTAACCTTTATGAATGACCCAGAAACTGGTCCATATGTCTTTTTAACTTTTATCTTTCTTGAAAAACTTCTCCTCATTTCAATTTTGTTCTAATTTTTTACAAATTGCATTAATTTTTGTTAACACGTTGAGTAACTAACAAACGCAGTTGAATAAACTTACATTAACTCAAAAAAGTTTAAAAAATAGCCTCAAAGAAACATGAATTTAATCATTCTGGGAGAAGGTTATCCTAATGGGAGGAAATCTGTTTAATAACCTTGTCGTGACCAACTATGGAGGTAGGTGAATAAAGAACAAGAGCCATTTATCCTTCTTACCCAGGATCCTGACGATTTGGGGCGTCCTATCTAAAATTGTAATAAAATGATGAACAAAGCCCAGCGACAGGTTATAACAGAATTTATGCTTGCAGATGGAGGCAGGATCTGTAAGTATATCTGCTGACATCTCTGACCTACTAGAGGAGGGATGAATATTTGTGAAGTATTGGCAATTAGCCCTCACACCAGCCCTGAATGGTTGGAAGAAGAAAGAAAGAAAGGAATGATAGTGAGGCAAAAACTGAGAATGCTGGAGAAACTCAACAGGTCTGGTAGCATCCATGGAGAAAGAAACAGAATTGACATTTTGGCTCAATACTATTCTTCTTTGGAACTGAAAGAAACTGGAAAATGATTATTTTCATGCTGGTGGCAATGTCATCGGGAGAGTAAATGAGATATGTGGTGAATGTGCCCAGGGCAAAAGACAAAGACAGTGATGATGGTAACAAAGGAGTGATAGAAAAATATGTGAAAATGTTAATTATGTTTCTCTCTCCACAGCTTCACCAGACCTGCCAAGTTTCTCCCAGCACTCTGTTTTTATTTTGGATTTCTGACATCCAGTGTTTTGCTTTTATAAAGGGCAGTGGGAATGGTTGGGGCAAATGGAATGTGTCAGACTTGCAAAAGACCTTGAGAAGGGGCAGAGACCTAGTGTTGCAGCAGAATATGAATGCTGGCAGTACTTTAAGGGATTAGGACAGGGCAAGTCAAGCAGACAACTTGGTGAGAAGGAGAGCAGCCAAAGAGTTGTACAACATGGAAACAAATTCTTTGGTTCAACTTGTCCTTGCCAACTAGATATCCTACATTAATCTAGTCCCATTTGCCAGCATTTGGCCCATATTCCTCCATACCATTTCTACACCAGATCCCTTTTACATGTTGTAGTTTTCTTCATTCATTATTGGGATGAGGGCATCTCTAACCTGGCAGCATTTATTGCCCATCCCTAATTTCCCAGAAGGCAGTTAAGAGTCAACTACATCAGCGTGTGTCTGGAGTCTTATGTAGACCAAACCAGGCAAGGGTGACAGTTCCTTCCCTAATGGACATTAGTGAACCAGATGGTTTTTCCAACAAGTGACAATCAATTCATGGTCATTATTAGATTCATAATTCCAGATATTTATTGAATTCAAATTCCACCATCTACCATGGAGGGATTCAAACTCAGGTCCCCAGAATGTTATCTGAGTCTGAATTAACAGTCCAGCGATAATGCAATTAGGTTATTGCTTCCCCAGCCTCCACCACTTCCTCTGGCAGCTCAATCCATACAGGCTCCACCCTATGCATGAACAAGTTGCCCTTCAGGCCCCTTTTATATCTTTCCCCCTCTCACCTTAAACCTACACTCTCTTGTTTCAGACAGTCATTTGAAAATTTATGCAGCAAGTGATGGGGTCCAATCTGCATGTTGCAAGTGTCACATCCAGAATGTTAGTTAAATGTGCAAACCTAAGAAATAGGAACAAAGTAATTCATTCAACCTCTCAAGCCTATTGTACAATTCAACAAAATCACCCCTGAGCTGACTCTAATCTTTAACTCCACTCTTCTACCTATTTCCCATAAACTTGACTCCCTTACTCATTCAGAATCTATCAAATTCAGCCTTGAGTATATTCACTGACCCAACTTCTGCTGCTTTAAGATGAGTAAATTATTCCAAACTTACATGACCCTCTGACATAAAAGAAATCTTCCTTATCTCTGTCCTATATGGAGTCCCATTAATTTGAAACTGTTTCCATGGTTGTAGATGTCCCCAGGCAGGGAATCATTCTACCATCAGCTACACTATCAAGCTTTTGCAAAAACTTATATGTTTCAAAAAGATCGGCTGTCATTCTTCTGAAGTCAATGGAGCATTAACCCAGCTTGCTTACCTTTTCCTCATTTCCTTATCTCAGTAATAAGTGTAAGAATCTTTCCTGAACTGCTCCCAGTGTCAAGTATAGCAGTGCTTAAATAAAGAGGCAAAATCTCTCATGATAAATGTATATTTTAGCCAAGTTTACAACTTCTATAACTTGACATTGCGGACTTTTACACATCATGTTGATGATTGTTCAATTCCCCAATGCAAAGAGACCAGGATCCTGTCACCAAGTTACCTTTTCTCTACATGTGTACATTACACTGTATGTGGCCAACCAGCTCAGAGTCTGTTCCTGAAGTGAGGAGATTCTGAATCCTCCATTTATATCGGTCAGCTGGGGATCCCTGATTGGCCCAGGTTGGTAACTCCAATCAAGGGTCTCATTGTCAATAAGATCCACCTGGTTCCAATCACAACAACCATTTTACAAAGAAGACTCTGTTTCACTGACCATATTACTGCTGAGCACTCATACTCCTCCAGCCCCCTAAGGAAACAGAGAAAAAGATAATAAATTCATCCCTTATTGGGCCCTTACTAGTTTTTGTTCCAGGAAGGTTTGGTCTAATTCTGTGCTGTAAATATTTACAATGCTTTAGCTTTTTCAGTGTTGTCACTTCTTCAACTAGTGCTAGAAAACATACTTGAGTAATGGAGGGGTAAAGGTGAGACAGGGTCACCTGACATCTTTGCTGCTGGTAAAATATGCTAAAAGTGCTCACTGAATTTAGTCAAGGAAGCACGATTTGTTGTTTTACGATGTAGACACAGTGATAAGCATCTGAATAAACCAACCAATTAGTAAGCTTTTGTTGTATCACTCACTGCCTGCCTCTCCATGCAATGTTGCCTGCAGCCATAGTAAAACATCCCATCAGTTTGTTACAAACAGACAGCCAGACATAAAGGTGTCAGCAGTTGGATCCAATTTGCTCTGTTGCATCTTATCCACACAATGAAGTGAGAACATTAAAACCAAAATAGCTGCACCGTTTAACCAACTTGTCTTTGGTAATGTGTCTTCAAGAGGTTGTTTAAATTTATTTTCTTGTGGCTTCGTGTCAATGTTTACTTGGGGCATGAGGTTCAAAACAGTATTGCCAACACATTAGAATTGTAGCAAATCACAATACGATAACATTAGGGATTTCAATATCCCAGAACTAAAGTAAACAGATGAGAGCCAGACAGGAAGACATTGTCAAATTACAAGGTAATCAGTTACAGCTTCTCGATACAAGATGTGAAGTAGAGTACTAGGACAGGCAATAAATTAAGTTTGGTGTTTAATAGTCCAACAGAATTGCTAAGTAATCTGGAAGCAGAAAAATAACTATGACACTAAGTTTGCATACATTTAACGGTGAGATCCAGGTGTAATTTGAGCATAGAGATAATGGGAACTGCAGATGCTGGAGAATTTCAAGATAATAAAATGTGAGGCTGGATGAACACAGCAGGCCAAGCAGCATCTCAGGAGCACAAAAGCTGACGTTTCGGGCCTAGACCCTTCATCTAGGCCCGAAACGTCAGCTTTTGTGCTCCTGAGATGCTGCTTGGCCTGCTGTGTTCATCCAGCCTCACATTTTATTATCTTGTAATTTGAGCATATCTGTGTTGTCCAAGGGAAACTGTGCGAAATGATTTTTGAAATGCAAGAGATTTTTTGTTGCTTTTTTAGTGGAAAAGAGTTGAGTTAGTTTATGACAGCCCATGAGAATCATGCTGAAATTCTACAAATTAAGAGGTTCTCGCTGACAGTAATAAGATTCCTAAAGTTGAACTTCTTACTTTTACTTTTACTGGAGAGAAAGAGGGGTCCACGATAGCAAACTGTGATGATGTTATTGTGTCCAACAATGATTATAAAACCTTCAAAGGAATTCACAGAAGGTTTCAATGAGAAGCTGTTGTTGAACAGAATATGCCTAATCAAAAACGCATCACTACGACATGAAGAGCTGCAGGCAACTTTGTGTTTTGTACTTAAAGACATCTCAGCTCCCCAGTCATTTTAAGCAGTTTCAGGAGTTCTGTGTGATATTACCCCAACTGCTATGGAGAGAGTTGGTGAATTTATGAGCTATGTCACAAGCAGCAGGCAATAGCACTATACAGTCTTAAGTGGTTCAGAGATAGTAGAAACTGCAGATGCTGGAGAATTTCAAGATAATAAAATGTGAGGCTGGATGAACACAGCAGGCCAAGCAGCATCTCAGGAGCACAAAAGCTGACGTTTCGGGCCTAGACCCTTCATCTAGGCCCGAAACGTCAGCTTTTGTGCTCCTGAGATGCTGCTTGGCCTGCTGTGTTCATCCAGCCTCACATTTTATTATCTTGTAATTTGAGCATATCTGTGTTGTCCAAGGGAAACTGTGCGAAATGATTTTTGAAATGCAAGAGATTTTTTGTTGCTTTTTTAGTGGAAAAGAGTTGAGTTAGTTTATGACAGCCCATGAGAATCATGCTGAAATTCTACAAATTAAGAGGTTCTCGCTGACAGTAATAAGATTCCTAAAGTTGAACTTCTTACTTTTATTTTTACTGGAGAGAAAGAGGGGTCCACGATAGCAAACTGTGATGATGTTATTGTGTCCAACAATGATTATAAAACCTTCAAAGGAATTCACAGAAGGTTTCAATGAGAAGCTGTTGTTGAACAGAATATGCCTAATCAAAAACGCATCACTACGACATGAAGTGCTGCAGGCAACTTTGTGTTTTGTACTTAAAGACATCTCAGCTCCCCAGTCATTTTAAGCAGTTTCAGGAGTTCTGTGTGATATTACCCCAACTGCTATGGAGAGAGTTGGTGAATTTATGAGCTATGTCACAAGCAGCAGGCAATAGCACTATACAGTCTTAAGTGGTTCAGAGATAGTAGAAACTGCAGATGCTGGAGAATTTCAAGATAATAAAATGTGAGGCTGGATGAACACAGCAGGCCAAGCAGCATCTCAGGAGCACAAAAGCTGACGTTTCGGGCCTAGACCCTTCATCTAGGCCCGAAACGTCAGCTTTTGTGCTCCTGAGATGCTGCTTGGCCTGCTGTGTTCATCCAGCCTCACATTTTATTATCTTGTAATTTGAGCATATCTGTGTTGTCCAAGGGAAACTGTGCGAAATGATTTTTGAAATGCAAGAGATTTTTTGTTGCTTTTTTAGTGGAAAAGAGTTGAGTTAGTTTATGACAGCCCATGAGAATCATGCTGAAATTCTACAAATTAAGAGGTTCTCGCTGACAGTAATAAGATTCCTAAAGTTGAACTTCTTACTTTTACTTTTACTGGAGAGAAAGAGGGGTCCACGATAGCAAACTGTGATGATGTTATTGTGTCCAACAATGATTATAAAACCTTCAAAGGAATTCACAGAAGGTTTCAATGAGAAGCTGTTGTTGAACAGAATATGCCTAATCAAAAACGCATCACTACGACATGAAGAGCTGCAGGCAACTTTGTGTTTTGTACTTAAAGACATCTCAGCTCCCCAGTCATTTTAAGCAGTTTCAGGAGTTCTGTGTGATATTACCCCAACTGCTATGGAGAGAGTTGGTGAATTTATGAGCTATGTCACAAGCAGCAGGCAATAGCACTATACAGTCTTAAGTGGTTCAGAGATAGTAGAAACTGCAGATGCTGGAGAATCTCAGATAACAAGGTGCAGAGCTGGATGAACACAGCAAGCCGAGCAGCATCAGAGGAGCAGGAAGGCTGACATTTCGGGCCTCAACCCTAGATTTTTCTGAAGAAGCCTAGGCCCCAAACATCAGCCTTCCTGCTCCTCTGATGCTGCTTGACCTGCTGTGTTCATCCAGCTCTACACCTTGTTATCTCAATCTTAAGTGGTTGCCACCTTTCCCAAAGAGAAGGACACAGTTGATGATACTCATGGTAACACAGACAGCTCATAAGTTAACCCTGAAATAGATTGGTTGCAAAGAAACTTGCATGCTAGTACTACATTTGTAGGCATTTGTTCTCCCCTATTGTGGAAAGAACCGGGCAATATCCAGGCTTGAGCCAAAAAGTGGCAAGTAAGATTTGCACCATATAAATACTAGACAATGACCATCTCCAACAAGAGAGAATCTAATCATTAACATCAAATAGTGTTACCCTTACGTAAGCCTATGCTGTCAACATCCTGATTCCTGAAGAATTACAGAACATTATTAAACACAACCTTGGAAGCTCCCCATTTTGATATGACCAGGCAAGTTTTCCCAACTTTTTACAGTTCCAAATGGGAGACCCTAAATTGTCAAGCTTCCAAGTTAAAAGGGTGAACAGGTTCGCCTCCTTTATTTTTCCACTCTCTTTACAATGGACCTGACGCCTTAACCAAAAAAAAGTTAACTTTCAAAGGTAGCCAATTTAATCAGGCTTCCTTAACTTATTTAAAAAAGTGAATTTATTAGTTACTAGATAAAAAAAAGAACTAGTAACATGACACACACACATACATAAAACTGATTTCTAATATATGTATCAGTCTCTATGTGTCCTTCCTGAAGTATAAGGTGAGTTGAAATCCCTTTGGCCTGTTTCCATTTGATGGTGTCTGAGTGACAGCAGCCAGGGCAAGAAGCTCCTCCCTGTGTCCTATTTCCTTTTGATTAGTTCACTATCTAAGTGGCTTCCAGCTCTCACAGTGTGGGTGTGTTTTACCTGCAATGCAGGGGTAACTAGTGGGTGGTTATTTGACTGTAATCTTCAAAGTGCACAAGCGCCCGAGCCCAAACAAGTACATATGAGTACTTCAACCCACACCCAAACAAAGCCCCACAGCTTACTAGCACACCCTCTTCCACTAGCAAACACAGATGGAGGTTGTCTGGAGTCACGGAGTCAGGGAGTTGTACAGTACAGAAACAGGTCCAACTTGACCATACTGACCAGATATTCTAAAATAATCTAATCCCATTTGCCAGAATTTGGCCCATATCACTCTAAACCCTTCCTATTCATGTGCCCAGATGCATTTTAAATGTTATAATTGTGCCAGCCTTCACTACATTTTTGGCAGCTCATTCCATGCACATACCACCCTTTACATGAAAATGTTGCTGCTTTCCTTTTTAAATCTTTCCCCTCTCACCTTAAACCTATGACCTCTAGTTTTGAAGTCCCTACCTTGGGAGAAAGAGCTGGCTTTTCACCCTATCCATGCCCTTCATGATTTTATAAACCTCTGTAATGTCACCTCTCAGCTTCTGATGCTCCAGGAAAAATAATGCCAGCCTATCCAATCTCTCCACACAGCTGAAACCCTCCAAACCCAGCAATATCCTTGTAACTCTTTTCTGAACCCTTTCAAGTTTAACAACATCTTTCCTATAGCAGGCAGACCAGAACTGAATGCAATAGCGGCCTAACCAATGTCCTTTACAGCTGTAACAGGACATCCTAACTTCTACAGTCAAAATATTGACCAATAAAGGCAAGTGTACCAAATACCTTCTTCACTAGCCTGTCGGCATGTGCCTCCACCTTCAAAGAACTATGAACATGCACTCTAAGGTCTCTTTGTTTGGCAACACTCTCCAGGACACGACCATTAACTGTGTAAGTCCTGCCTGGTTTGCCTTATCAAAATACAACACTTCACGTTTATTTAAATTAATCTCCATCTGTCACTCCTCTGCCCATCAGTCTATCTGATCAATGTCCCATTGAGCTCTGAGATAATTTTTTTCATTTTTCTCTACACCACCAATTTTGATGTTATCTGCAAACTTCCTAACCATTCCTCCTATGTTCACACCCAAATCATTTATATAAAGGACAAGAAACAGTGGACCAAACACTGATCCTTGTGGTATACCGCCGATCACAGGCCTCCAGTCTAAAAAGTAACTGTTTACCACTACCCTCTGTTTCCTGTCTGCAAGCCAATTTTATATCCAAATGTCTAGTTCTCCTTGGATATTTTATGATCTAACCTTGCTAAACAGTCTACCAAGCAATACCTTGTCAAATACCATGCTGAAATCCATATAGACAACATCCACTGCTCTGCCTTTATCAATCTTCATTATCACTTCTTCAAAAAACTCAATCAAGTTGGTGAGACATGGTCATGTTTACAGCCTAAGATAACTTCCAGGAGATTACTGTTCATTTGATTGGGCATTTCTCCCTCCATCCGTTTGAGGTGAAGTTTAGTAAACATTCAGTTCAGTAGGTACCGACCAATTGAAACTAATGTGATAACTCAACTAACACAGTAAGGCAGTGCCTGTTGTTTGTTTTTGGAAGAGAAGTAGGAAAAGAAGGTTCAGAATAATTTTGAAAATCAAAATTGAAACCAAATATCAGTCTTTGGCTCCATGGGTAGCACTCACGCTTTGAAGTGAGTTGATGTACAATTCATACTCTCGATCGGATACTCACAGGCCAGAACTTCACTGCATTGGTATAATCCTGTGCCCTCTCCTGTCATAGGTTTGGCGGGCATTTAATCACATAGAGTGATTGTGGAGGGAACAGATCAACTTTCTGCCTCCTCCCTGTTGAAATTCAACAATTGGAAGGACATCCACAGAGGCCCTAAATTGGGCAATTAGTGTCAGGTTGAGGGTGACATATCAATAGCACTGGCATTGATCTATAAGTGAAAAGGAACGTAGCAGACAGGGACCATGGCAAGCAAATGCTGGCGTGGTTACTTACAGACTTCTGGCTACCTTTATCCCCTCCCTGTGATTCCTTTCCCACGACCCCTTCCTGATATCACTCACCTGTGGCTGGGCCTTTCTGTGATCCACAGTCTCGGCTGGGCATCATTCTAGCAGTGGGCATTGCTTCCCCATTGATGCTGTTGACTGCAGATGTGCTGCTGGCTCATTGACTGGTTGTCTGGGCAGCTCTAATTGGGGGGGATCTCCACCACCAGTGCCTTTGATGCTGAGAGAAGGTCCATAACTCTCCTGTTAAAAGCTTGAGAGACCCACAATGCAGCAGACCATGTGGGAACAAAATGATACTAATATTTATCCACTGGTCCTCCAACCACCAACTGAGACTCTTCCATGAGATTCTGCCTATTAATCTGTCAGATGAGATAGTAAATCACGACCTCTCAGGTGGGCACAGAAGATCCCATTGCATTATTTGAAGGAAAGCAGGGAACCTATTCAAGAATCCTGGCCACCACTTACCAATCTCTATTAAAGATTTCTGTACCCTTATAATCTCATTGCTGTTATTGGGTGCTTTCTATTCTTTATGGTCCTGAAAAATAACCTATGGTAATTAATTTCACTGATATAATTACAGTAATTTACCATTACAGACCACAATGGTTGTGCTTCAATATGTAAACAATTCCTCTGAAACTCTTTCAGAGTAAGCAGCCTCTCCAAATACCACTCAGGCATCTATTGATCCCCTTTTCCCCTTCAATTCCTTGTCACTGTGTACCCCTTCAACAATAAGTTATTGTAGTTACAAACAAATTTCTCTCCAGACGCAATCTAAGTCTGTGTCATAAGGTGATCTTGTAGCTCCTTTGTCCTTTTAGCCTCAACTATTAATCATTCACTGGCCATAGTTTGAGAACTGGTTCCCTTCACTTTCAATTAGTTGCTCATGTGTAATCTCACATGACCGCATGTAGTGCGGCTACTCGCTGATAAATGTCCCTTCCATTGACAGGACTAACACAGAGATGCATCTGACCCTGAGTTATTTCTTAGCAAAATGACCAGTTATTCCATCCAGCTATTTTTAATGTGCTGTATTGGCTTCTTATGCAACAGATTCATTTCTAACTTTCCCATTTCCTGAACTTCCCTGGTTATTGGGAGTAATGTATTAAGCAGTTAATTACGGAGTGTGCACTGAGAAAGCAGGAAAATGGAAAGAAGGAAGAATGCAGAGATGAGGGGAAAAAAATGAAGATGTTTCCACTGATATTAAAAGAGAGGGTCAAATAATGAAGGAAGAGACTGACCAATGAGCAGGAGGCACTAAAGAACGGTCAGTGGACTCAAAACATTAACTCTGCTTCCTATCCACAGATGCTGCCAGACCTGCTAAGATTCTCCAACAATTTCTGTTTTGTGGCAGTGGGATAGCCTAAGTTGTTGGTGGAATTTCCAAACCAGTTGCAACCTATCCTTCATTTCACAAGTTAATATAAATCATTTTTGATCATTATTGCCAAGTCTGTCTTTTCAATGACTACACTTTTTGGGAATCAAGATCAGTTGATTATGAAATTGGTGATAGGCCGAGTCTAAATTTTAATTTATCTTAAGAACACTGAAAGAGGCTTGCAAAACCATGTATACAGACCAATAAAATGTCATGAAAGGAAAATAACCAAAAAAGCTAATGGAATACTGGCTTTTGTACCTTGTGAAATAGTATACAAAGGGGTCATAGAGTCATACAGCATGGAAACAGACCCTTTAGTCCAACCAGTCTCTGCCGCCCATTATCCCAAACTAAACTAGTCCCACCTGCCTGTGCTTGACCCATATACATCCAAGCAATTCTTATTCAAGTATTTAGCCAAGTGTCCTTTAAACATTGTAATTGTACCCACTTCCACCACTTCCTCTGGAAGTAGTCGTCTTCAATGCTTTAGCTGTCCAAAGCTTTGGCTAGATCACACCTAGGTTGCTGTGTGCAGTTCTGGGCCCCACACTTTAGGAAGGAGCCTTGCAGCAAGTATAGCATAGATTTACCAGAACACTACCTGACTGCAAAATTTGAATTATGAGGAGAGAGTATGCAAACTAGGATTGTGTCACCCGGAACGTAAAAGGTTAAGGATTGATTTAATCATAGTTTTCAAGGTTTTAAGGAGAAGGGGAAAGAATTTCCACTGGGTGGGGAGCCCAGAACTGGGAGTTCCTCAAGGTATTTTCCTAGAACCAACCATCTTCAGGTCTTCAGAACAGGCCTGAAGAAGGATCGCTAAACCCAAAACATTAACTTTGCTTTCTCTCCACAGATGCTACCAGACCTGCTGGGTTTTCCCAGCAATTTCTGTTTTCGTTTCTGATTTCCAGCATCTGCACTTCTTTGGTTTCTTAATCTTCTCTCTCATGCTTGTAGAACCCAGACCATTGTGAATTTCTTCTATGGCTGACTTTCCTGTGGATATTAGGCAATGGTGTTTGTCAGTCTCTTTGGATGAGAGAGATGTCACTACTGAGCCTGATGTTATTCTTTTACCAAATATCTGCACATAGCTGTTGAGTGCCAATTCCCTGCCCTGGTTTCCCACCATAATGCAATCCTAGAAACCGTCTTCGCCCCGGCAACACAAAAGTCTGACTCAATTGCCCTCCACAATCTTGGGTGTCCTTCCTGCAACAGGAAAGATTGGCTCTGACAAACTGGCACCTCTTGCTAAGCGGGACTTGTACTCCCCCCAGGCCTCTTCAGACCAGGCAAAAGCCTGCCAGTCGGGCTTGCGAATGCAGTTGGTGTTAGATTTGGCAGACATCTGATGGATGATCAGTAGAAGGGGTTCTCTTGCTGGCTGCCCAGCCTGCTGACAAGACTCTGCTTTCTCAATAAATGTCTGGGCGGGGTGGAAGTTTGGCAGGATTTTCTTGTGCACTGTAAAAGCGGAACGTGGCAAGCAGAGTGATTTAATTAGGCAGGTGTTGAAATATCAGCTTGGCTATTGCAGATTTAAACGTAGAGGCATTTCAGGGATATGTTTGTGCTGGGTCAGGGCTCACACAGTCCTGCATCAAATTCCTACTTGTACTACACTTGCATGCCATGATTACACGATGTATTAAAAATCTTCAAAGTTATATCCTTCCTTCATGATAAAGTCAGTGTTGCACAAGCATCCTGCAGCAGCTGGTTCACAGCCATTTAAATGTTATGTGCATCAGGTGCTTCTAAATGTTTGTGTCTGAGGTCAGCAGTTTTCCTTGGCAAACCCTGTGATACAGGAGGGGAGTACAGGAGAGTGGCACATTGCATGGAGACTTGTTACCTTCAAGGTTGATGACTCTAGGTCTGTACTTGATAGAGACTAGAAAGGTTGGGGGAACGGAGTGGGCTTGGGGGATCTCATTGACACTTACAGAATAAAGAGAGGCCTACATATAGTGAATATGGACAACAGGTTTCCACTACGGGAGACTAGGACCCAAAGGCACAGCCTCAGAGTGAACGACCCTTTAGGACTGAACTGAGGAGGAATATCTTCAGTCAGAGGGTATGAAACTGTGGAACTCATTGCCACTGAAGGTAGTTGAGGCCTGGTAATTGCATGTATTTAAGACAGAGAAAGATAGATTCTTGATTAGTAAGGGAATCAAGGATTACAGGGAAAAGGCAAGACAATGGGGCCGAGAAACATATCAGCCATGTTCCATTGCAGAGCAGACTCAATGGGCTGAATGGCTTAATTCTGCTCCTGTATCTTATGGTCTTTCAATCTAAGGCTGAGTCAGTAGTTGTTGGATAGAGTAGATATGAGTTGGGAGCATGGAGGAGGCATGGAAGAGAAATCCATAGAAGGACAGAGGAGTCAAAGACATGGAGGAGTGTTCTAAGAAGGGCGTGGCAGTGGTTATGGGGAACTGTCAGCCAAGGTATAAAAACGAGGGGGTCTTCAGTCAGAGAATGAAAATGAAGGGACCTAAACGGCAATGTTAGGACTATCCATATTTTGGTCCATATAAAAGGTGTTGGTTAGGAAAGTCCTCACCAGCATTGACAACCTACAACATTTAAATTATCCCTGCTACCAGTGTTCTCAGGCAATGTCTGTAACGATGAATAGAAAGGAGGATCAGCTGAGCCTGCAAGTTCAGCCATGTCACTCCAGACTGGTACGTGAGACACAGAATACTAATATGAACATTTAATAGTGAATAAAGAAATGCAAAACATTGTCTCTTCCAAAAGTAAAACAATGTCTCTTACTCCCCGTATCCAAGAATGTGTGCCAACCATGAGGCGTGCCAGTACATTCAGCTCTCTTACTAAGCTTGTCTCAACAATTAACAATGACACTTACATTAATAAAGTGAAACCAATGTAATGTGAAATATTTACAGGTGAAATTTAGTTTTGAAAAATACCAGTTCCACCTTTCTGCTTTCAATAGGTCTTTTGTTAATGGCAATGAGTCAGCAGTGCCAATTCCATTTTGACCTTGGAGCATTGCTTCCTCATTGCCCAAGAGGTTCTTTCTGTATGAACCTGCTACATGTAGCTGATGCATTTGCTGACAGCAAATTTCACCGCAAAAGACTTCCCCAACCTTGTGATTGTATATGCCTCTGAGCACCTTGTTCACACTTTTAAATTTTAATTGGGATCATGCAGAAGCTAGCAAAAATCAAGGGAGCAAAAGTGTTGCCCACTTTCTGCTCCACTCTTGAGAATACCTCAGCACAATTAAAATTCTTCAATAATATCAGACATCTGCTTTTGGGCAGAATTCAGATTCCTTCTTTCAACAACAATTCTTCATCACATGGAATATTCTGATGTAATGACATTACACTACAGTGTTGTAATTTTTTTAAAATTTGGAGCTTTGAATAATGTCTATGCTTTATGCTAAGGTTAATGCTGGTCTTTTCAGGCTGACTTTGATTACTTACGTTTTATTCACAGGAAGTTCTTACTTGTTGTGAAGCTAATATGTCATAGTAGTAGACCTTCATAGCTCTGAAACTTCATGTACAAATGATAGTGAATGTTACAGATGGCCCTGACTCATGTGAAAGTTAAATCAATGAACCCTTAATGACCAGCACTTGGTGGGCTCCCAGAGAGCTGTGTGAATACAGTTTGAGTGGGAGTTTGGATAGATGCCAGCTCTCTGCATGTGATGTCATGACAATAACTCCACCTCTGACCTCTGGTCTAAGAATGATATTTTAATAAAAGAATTTTAGTATAAACATGAACATACAGCCAGTATGGAAATGGGTGGAGTGAGGGTTTAATTTTAATTGTGGTCTGTATCCAGGAAGTGTATTTTGCTGGCCTTTACACCTGCCCTCTACAGTATTCAATTGAAGAGACAAGGAAAATTCAGCATGAAGCCGCTGTTCCCATCAAGGACAGCTCTTTATATACACATTTATGAAACCCTGTCTTAGGTGTGGCCTCTTCTCATTTGTCTTTGAGAAATGTATTGAACAATAATGTTCCTTTGTTCTGCTGAAGGTGTATGTTATTGTTTAAATCCTTCTCTTTAAATCATTTCTCTTCCTGCTCATCAAGCTACTACATTATTTATACACAATTCGATAAACCTGAGTCACCAAAATGCACAAAGTAGATTTGATCTTTTGTTACCCATCCCATTTTATTGCTATTTAGTCCTATTGCAGAATATGCCAGCATTCTCTAGCTATTAAACATTTAGTTTAACTGCATCATTCAAATATATCAGTGGTTCATATGTCCTTTCATGTCAATTTTCCTCCTGAAGTCTTTGTCTCAAAGATGTTGATTTGTGCAGGGGTTCTCTTCCAAAGAGCTGAAATATTCCCAATGCGTAACCAAGTGGAATGCTTCCTAAGTGATTCCAGGCATTAATTTTGCAGTACTCAATCAGAAAAGACATCACAGCTAGAGTCTGCTCCAATATTCAGGTATACTTCTTTCACTGTTCCTGGAAAGCATCACGACTGCGGCTGATGGTAGTCTCCTTAAGACTCTCCCACTGATGGCAATTCATTCGAAAACAGTGTGGGAATGAAAACCTGGGAACCTCTTCCTCTGCTCATCTCACTAAAAATATAAAATAACAACATGTCAATTAAAGCAAAATACTGCTGATATGAAAATTTGAAACAAACACAGAGAATGTTGGAAAAATTCAGCTGGTCTGGCAGCATTTGTGGAGAGAGAAACAGAGGTACTGCTTCAGGTCCAGTATGACTCTTCAGAGTTCTGATGAAGAGTCATACTGCGATTTAATAACCTGATCATAACCTCAAATTGACTTTCCTGCCTGCACCTGATAACCTTTCGCCTCCTTCGTTACCAAGAATATATCTGCCTCTACCTTAAAAGTATTCATAGACTCTGCTTTCACTGCCATCTGATGAAGAGAGTTTCAAAGACTTGTGATCCTCTCAGAGACAAAAAAAATGCCTCAACTCGGTCTTAAATGGGTGATTCCTTATTTTTAAAACTGCACTCGCTAAAACCTAGAAGCATACATACTAGCAGTGAAAACCCTTTTTTAAGGACCAGACCAGATCCCCTCAAAATATTCGGAAGATAGCCTAGGCCCTAACATTTTGTTACTTTAAAAGTAAGTGTAAGGCATTGTGTTCCAGATGCAACTTGATTTGTCAAACTACTTAATTTTGAGCAAAACACGCTTCATTTTTACACTACCGTTAAAATACAGACAAAATAAAAACAAAAGAAAAGAGCTGGCTGAACCGTAACTGTTTCAAAATGCTCAACAAAATAACATATCTAATTCACTGTTCCAATATAGTGACATCCCATAAACATACCTATCCATATAAACAATTTAGATGTGAATGTACGAGGAACAGTTAGTAAGTTTGCAGATGATACCAAAATTGGTGGTGTAATGGACTGTGAAAAAGGTCATCTCAGGCAACAACAGGACCTTAATCAGATGGGCTAAAGGGCCATGGGAAGAGGAGTGGCAGATGGAATTTAATTTAGATAAATGTGATGTATTGTACTTTGGTAAGGTAAATCAGGGCAGGACTTATATACTTAATGATAGGGTCCTGTTGAACAAAGAAAGAGACCTCGGGGTGCAGGTTTATAATACCTTGAAAGTAGAGTCCTAAGTAGACAGGGTAGTGAAAGTGGTGTTTGGTAAATGTGCCTTTATTGATTGGTGCATTAAGTATAGGAGTTGAGATGTTATGTTGCAGTTATGCAAGACATTGTTTCGGCTAATTTTGGAATATTGCATTCAATTCTTGTCTCCCTTCTGTAGGAAAGATATTCTTAAACTTGAATGGGCACAGAAAATATTCACAAGGATGTTGCTGGGCTTGGAATGGCTGAGCTGTAAGGAGAGGCTGAATAGGCTGCGGCTATTTTCCCAGGAATGTTGGAGGTAGAGGGGTGACCTTATACAGGTTTATAAAATCATGAGGGATATGGATTGGGTGAATACTCAAAGTCTTTTTCCCACAGTAGGGAGTCCAAAAATAGAAGGCATAGGTTTAAGGTGAGAGTGGTAAGACATAAAAGGGACATAAGGGTCAACTTTTTCATGCAGAGGGTAGTGCATATATGGAATTCGCTGCCAGAAAAAGTCGTAAAGGCTAGGTCAATTCCAACATTCAAAAAGGCATCTGGATGTATACGTGAATCGCATTTTCAGGGCTATGGGCCAAATAGGTCTAATTAATTTGGGATGCCTGGTCAGCATGGATGGGTTGGACCGAAAGGTTTATTACCGTGCTGTATAACTCCATGACTCAATGACTCTAGAACACACTTCACAAAGGCAAATTCAGTAAAATAGGTAGTCTCACGTGCAATTCTAGCAGCAGGAAGAGAACCCAGCTGTTAGTTGTAACAGAGAGAGCAATAAGACCTTCCACATCTAGCTTCAAGACCTCAGTAACTACAAAAACCTGAAACTAAAAATCCTGGTTCCTTGGGAGCTTCACCCAACGTACTCAGGCTGCCTCTGTTGTTCCATCTTTAGAAAAAAAAAACACCAAGGCCTCCCAAGTTGTTTACCTCATTGGCTTTGAACCAATAAGCCAAAAAATGAGCCATCAATATACAAGGATGGCTTCATTCTTAAAACCCTGAGTCTCACTCTATTAGCAGACTGCAATACACATACATTACATTGGCTCTAAGCATGCAAACATTCACTACATCTGTCCATTTTAGTCTGTTTTGTCCAACTACCAAACGCCTCCGCCTTCTTTTTTCAAAGTTGCAACAACATGTTGGCAATTATGTTCTCTCGTCCTGCAACATGTGTAATTTTCAAATTGAATGCCTGCAATAATAAGCTCCATCTAAACAGTCTGCAATTTTTATCCTGAAATTTTTCCAAAAACTTTGAAAAGGTTATGCCCAGAATATACGATTGTCTCAGACACATTACTGGCAATATAAATGTTGAACTTTGCAATGGCAACACTGAGATTTCCTTCTTAATCGTGGAATATTTCTGTTGATGATTATCTGGTAAAATTTCCAACAGGTTTTCCTACATTCACATTCCTCTTTTTACAGCACTGACACCCACGTCACTCACATTAATGACCACCTCGAATGGCTTTGCGGATTTAGATGTGGCCGTGGTTAACACAGCTTTCAGGCTGTCAAACACCTTCTGACATTCCTCTGCCCACTGAAATTTTCCACACTTTTTTGACAAGTCAGTCAGTGGAGCAACCACATCGCTAAAGTTCAGTACAAATGTTCGATTAAGAACCACTCAGTCCCTGGAAGCGCAGTTTTTCCCTCTTTGTTGATGGTATAAGAAACTGGCAATGATCTTCGTTTTCACACCCCATGGGGCCATTTGACCATGTCCAATGACGTGGCCCAGGAATGTGGCTTGGGTTTTTGTGAATTCACTCTTAACCAGGTTTATCACCAAGTCTACCTCCCAAAGTTGACTGAACAATTCGGATGGAATCTCCAAGCGTCCCTTCCCTTTATGACTAAAAATCACCAAATTGTCGATGTACACCACAGAACTGGGTAATCCTGAAAGGATCTTATTGGTTAGTCTCTGTAACATGGCTAGCGCATTTTTCATACTAAAAGCCATGACTTTAAACTGGTACTGTCCACTGGGTGTCACAAAAGTCTAAATTTCCTTTGGTCTTTTACCTGCCAGTATCTTCTGGTTAGTTCTATGTAGAAATATAAGTTGCTTGTCCCACATTCTCAATGGGCAACACAGTGGCTCAGTGGATGGCACAGCTATCTCACAAAGTCAAGGTTCAGTTCCAGCCCCAGGCAATAGTCTGTGTGGAGTTCGCACATTTTCCCTGTATCTATATGGGATTCCTCTGGGTGCTCTGGTTTCCTCCCACAGTGCAAAGGTTTGCAGTTTAGATGGATTGGTCAGACTAAATTGTTCATAGTGTCCATGGATGTGTAGGTTAGGTGGGTTAGCCATGGGAAATGCATGGTTAAAGGGTAAGGGTGTAAGTCTGGGTGGAATGCTCTTCAGAGAGTTAGTGCGAACTTATTGGGCTGACTGATCTGTTTCCACACTGTAGGGATTCTATGGATTCAGTGTTCCAAACATGAAAAGGGATATGAATCAGATTTTATAACTGCATTGACTTTGCGATAGTCCACACATAATTTTTGGGTACCATCTGTTTTTATTTGAATATTCATTCATGAAGTGAGGACTTCACTGGCCAGTCAGCATTTATTGCCTATCCTGAATTGCCCAGAGGGCAGTTGAGAATCAACCACATTGGTGTGGATCTGGAGTCCCCTGTAGGTCAGACCAGGTAAGGATGGCAGCTTACTTCCCTAAGGAACACTAGAGAACCAGATGGGATTTTCCTGGCAATTAGCAATGGATTCATGGTCATCATCAGGCTCTTTATTCCAGATTTTTATTTAATTCAAATTCTACCATCTGACATGGTGGGATTCAAACTCAGGTCTCCAGGGCATTACTAAAATTTCTGGATTAATAATCCCGTGATAATACCACTAGGCCATCACCTCCCCATTTTGGCACCATTACTATGGATGAGCACCAGTCACTGCAAGTCACTTCAATAATATTGTCTTTGAGCATGCATTCAATCTCTTTTTGAACCTCTGCTACTTTAGAGAATTGGGTGTATAGGGATGTTGCTTAATTGGAACAGGAGTTCCTACATCTACATCATGCGTAATCAGATGGGTACTTCCCAGCTTATTGCCACATATCTCCCCCTGTGATTGTAATAACTCTTCCAGGGGTCATTTTGATTTTCCTCTGAGAGGTAATTCCATCATTTATCCCAATTTTTGAGAACTTTCTCATTGTCCAATTTAATTTGAGGAATGTCCAATTTGAAATCCTCTGAACATGGTTCTTCACTCTGCGTTGTAACCAATAATGCAATCTCCTTTTGCTTTCCTTCCCTATCAAAATACCTTTCCATATACTCACATGACACACACTGTGAGATTTCCTTCTGTCTGGCATTCTTATTAAACAATTCACCTTACTCAATTTTCTTTCGATTTGATAAGGCTTACTAAATCTTTCCTTTAAAAATTCACCTACCACTGGGAGTAACATTAACAATTTTATCTCCACTAGCAAAATTACATATTTTTGATTTCTTGTCTGCTTCCTGTGATGTCACATGCTGTGCTATTATTGAATGCTGTCTAGACATCTCCCCTGCTCTGTTTAATCACTCCCTAAAATTTGTTACGCAGTCCAAATATGTGGTGTCTGAACTCTGACTCACCAATTTCTCATTAATTAATTTCAGCAGTCCTCTCACCAAAAACTAATTCAAATGGATTGAATTTAGTTGATTTATTAAGTATATCCGTAATTGCAAAAAGTACAAATGGAATTCCTTTATCCCAAGCCTCTGGATGATCTTGACTATCAGCCCTCAACATGGTCTTTAAAAGTTTGATGCCACCATTCTAATGCTTCCTGTGATTCTGGATGGTACGATGTGATTTGAATTGTTGCATTCCTAAACTGTCTATAGCTTCCTTGATTAACTTTAATGTAAAATTTGACCCTTGATTTGGCTGTATTTCTGAGGGTAGTCTGTGTCTAGTAAAAAAAAATTGAGTAATTCTTCTACGAACCTTTTAGCGGTGACATTGTGTAACGGGATAGCCTCTGGAAATCCAGTAGGCACATCCATTGTGGCCAACAAGTGCAGAAATGGTATGAAGGGTATTGGTTTTCTCACTACCTGAAGTTTTCCAATTTCCTGATATGTATGACATGTCCCACAAAATACAATCATGTCCTTATGCAGCCCAGGCCAATAAAAATAATTTTGTAATTTTGGCTTAAGTTTTCTTTACTTCCAAATGACCTCCTACTGCTAATTCATGTGCTACCTGCAACACTTCCTTTCTGTAACCTACCAATAATACAACTTGATGAACTTCTGCCCATTTTTTATCCATCTGAATATGTGACGATATCTATTTCCTCATTTTTAAGATAGTAATATTCTGGAATACACTCAGATTCTTTTTCTGTGTATGTTTTTTGATACAACACCATTAGCTCTTCTTCTTTTGTTGTAATGCTGCTAATTTCTCTGAACTAAAAATGTACACTTGGTCCTCCACTTGTTCTTGTTTTTTTCTCAACCATTTGATCAAGCATAATATCTGATAATTGAACTTCAACTTCCTAATTTTTATTCCTCGATTTCTCCTCCTGCTTCAACCTGTGGCTTTGTGACCTTGTTACCACACAGTGAGGAAAAATCTCAAGATTTACACCCTGTAACATCTCAGTTGCTTGATTTTCCTCTGGCTTTTCAACCTCAATAGGCATCACTCCCACATCTGATCCAGTTATATCATTACCGAGATAAAAGTGTATTTCTAGAATTGAGAATTTTTCTGTCATTCCTACCACCATTTCATTACTTTTCACCGGACTCTCTAACACCACATAACATAATGGAACACTGCTGCTCTCAACATGAATTCCACTTACTACCACCTGTTCTGGCAATATTCCTTCTGAATTACTTTTCTCCTCATCTCTCACCATCAAAGATTGACTTGTTACTGTATCTCTGAAAATTTGATTTTTTTTTACCTGCTCCTCCTGGTAAATATGAGTAAACTTTATCTATGAAAGTGAATTCTTTGAAGATATCTGGCACTTTCTTCTCAACCTACCCCTGTCCAGGTTGTACATTCTTTTGCAGCTTGTTAGCTTCCATTATACTTTCCATTAACTTACTGGCTTATCCTATTTTTCCATGTCCATCCTTCCAGTGCTTTTTCTAAAGCACCAACCTTGTGGCATCATGTAGCCTACTTTATTACAGTGAACACACCTGAGCCTTTTTACTTCTATTGCCTACCCCGCCCCCTACCCCACTTCCCCACTGCCATGGGTTTCCCCTTTACCCCCTGTAACCTACCTTCAATTAGACTTCCTTTATCCTTACTGGCTGCGGATTTCTCTTCTCACCAATTTCTACCCCTCACAAACTGAAATTGATGTCGGAAGCCAAACTTTGATTTATAAGCCTACTCATAACCATCTGCTATTTCTGCTGCTAATCTTGCAGTCTCAACTCTTTGCTTTTCCACGAGTTCCCATTACTTCAGGACGTGAATTTCTGAACTCCTGCAAAAAATCATTTAAAAGCGTCCAATGTCTGATCTATTTTTAATACCGTTATCCACCTATCAAAGTAAATTTGTTTGATCCTTTCAAACCCAACGTACATTTGACCAGGTTCCCTCCTGACATTCCTAAAATGTTGTCTGTAGGCCTCTGGTACTCGCTCATTTGCACTTAAGATGGCATTTTTCACCTCATCATATTCCTCAGGTACTTCATGTGATACTGTTGCAAATACCTCACTGGCTCTACCTATCAACTTTGTTTGAATCAACAAAACCCACATGGTCACTGGCCATTTCATTTTTTAACCACTTTCACAAGTGAAGTGCAAAATGTTTTATCCAATCTTCTCATCGATCTTAGGCAAGGCTTGAACAGATTTATACAGATCACCCTGAACCCTTTGGCTACATTAGGATTGGTCTCCATCAATATCCTCATCACCACTCCTACCTTGCACCTTTGCTTCCACCTTTGAGTTTTCAGTTCTATGGTGATTGCAGTGAGGTCAGCCAGATGGACCTCGTAGAATATGAGTTCCCTGATTAGGGAACAGGGCTGTTAAACTGGTCCAAGCCAGAAGCATTGTCTGATAGATAAAAACAGGAATGTCAGACACCTTAACAACCTGAGAGTTGAATCTGATGAGGCTGTGACAGAGCCAAAGAATTTCCACGTATAAATAAAGGGTGACTTTGTGACACGATACTGGCCTGTTTTGAGTTAATTCAAGTTCCAACCTCCAAAGTTCAAAAACTCTCTCTTTCTCCCATTTTTCTCTCTCTTTCTCCCTTCCTTCTGCTAGGCCTTTCTTTCCTTTTCTTTTTGTTCTAACAGGGCTGTTCTTTCTGCTCCTTTTTCCTCTGCTTTTAATTGTAATTCAAACTGTTTTCATTTCCTTTTCTCTTGCCATTGCCTATAATTCAAGCTGCTTCATCTGCAGTTGAATTTTAGCCGTTACTAATGATTCTTACTTCAATCCTGACAATTGTAAATGCTGTGCTATTCCTCCAATTATTTCCTCTTTCTTCACAGACACAGGCAACTCTATCTTCAACTTGTTTGCTAATTCCTAAAGTTTTGCCTTTCTCACGTTCTGTAAAACATCCAAAGTGACATTTCCCACCCCCATGAAACTCTTTAGCAACTGATCGAGCCATTTTTACACAAGGCACAAATTTTCAAATCAACCGAATGTAACACCCGAAATAAAAAATACCAACAATCACCAGTCACTGCCTTTGAGTCCAATAGTCCTAAACCCAGTCTGGAATTAGAGATTTTGATCCCAACAAGAGCCCTGTATTTGTTATGGACCAGATCAAGCCCCCTCAAAACATTTTATGAAGCTAGACTAAACCCTAACATTTACTTATTTTAAAGGTTAGTGTAAGGCGTTGCATTCCAGATGCAATTCAATTGGTCAAACTACCAGGCTTGACACAAAACATTCAAATACTATAGTCAAAATACGGATAAAATAAAGACAAAAGAAAAGAACTGACTTAACTGTAACTTTATCAAATACTTAACTGTGATGATACTGTCAGTTTAAAACATTATTTTTTTCTTTATTTTGAAGAGTAGTTGTGAGACAGAGATGCCGAACTGGAATCTGTGTCTGAATTTGCCTTTTTGCCAAGGGTACATTTATGCAATGGTATTGTGTTAGAACAGTTAATTAGTAAGAGGTACTGCATTTGTTATTTGGTTGTTTTCCAATAGTTAAGTTATTCTATATTCCTCTTTCTTTGATTTGTATTTTAACTGTAGTGTTTAAATAAATTGTAAAAACCAAAAAACTGTGGAAGCTGTAAATCAGGAACAAAAACAAAGTTGCCGGAAAAGCTCAACAGTTCTGAGGAAGGGTCACTGGACCTGAAACGTTAACTCTGATTTTTCCTTTGCAGATGCTGCCAGACCTGCTAAGCTTTTCCAGCAACTTTGTTTTTGTTTAAATAAATTGTGTTTGACCAGATGCATCATATTTGGAACATGCACTTCACATCTATCGTTAAAATAAGAAAAAGTTAGGGTCTAGCCTATCTTCTTAAAATATTAGGGGTCTGGTCTGGTACATAATATAATAAAATAATAAAGTACTCATGAAATGTTCCAACATATTAACATCACATAGGGACACCCTTGGCAAAGGCAAAGTCAGTAAAGTAGATAGTCTGACATGCAATTCTAGCAGCAGAAAGAGAACCCAATGTTTTTAGCTGTAGCAGAAAGACAGACAGAGAGAGAGAGAGAGAGATGTAGCAGCTTTTAGAATCCCAACAGCTACTGAAAGCTAAACTAAAAATCCTGGTTCTGTGGGAGTTTGACCCCACCTGTTCAGGCTGCTTCTATTTTTCCAACTTAAAAAAAACCCAAGGCTCCATAAGGTGTTTACCTTATTGGCTTTGAGCAGATTGCTCTTCACCTCAGCCTCAAGCTCTCTTCACAACAAAAAATACTAAATACACCTCTTGTTGCCATTGTATCATCACAGCATGAAAATACGAAAGAGCTACCTACCTAAACAGTCTAGCTCTCAACATTATCCAACAGCAAGAGAGTTTAATGTGGATATGATTAACCTAAACATGATTCCAGCACTATTAAAGTGTCTTAAGAGACTCTTATTAATCCATGAAAGCCAATGGTATACGTCATTTCTCCCGGGCCCTTAAATCTCACCTTATCACCAAAGAATGTGCTTTACCCTGGCCAAGCAGATTGAAAATCAACCTGCAAATTCTTCCAGGTAGTAAGAGCGTGAAAGATTATTGCCAGCCAGCCACATGATGTAATGAACTTTGGCCTCTCTCCCATTACTACCCATAGCTCCAGGCTACAACATGCATATAAAAGTGCAGGTTGCCATGGCAACTTGTACTCACTGAATCAACTATACCCAACCATCACCTCTTCAAAGAAAAACAAGAATTGTATTTGTAACAGTAGGTAAGAAAATGTTCAGAGGTGCCAATGTATCTTTCAAAACAAATGAAAAACCAGCTTTCAAAAACAAAGTTGCTGGGAAAGCTCAGCAGGTCTGGCAGCCTCTGTAAAGGAAAAAGCAGAGTTAACGTTGCGGGTCCGATGACCCTTCCCCAGAAAAGCCAGCTTTATTGAGCTCCATAATACAGTCATTAATTTTGCATGATGGGATTCCTGCCACTCAACAAAACGTTTGAAAAAGAATGAAGTAATTTCAAATCAACTAACTAGAAGCAACTCCACTTTGAATCCAGATTGATGGCTTGCAGGCAGCAATTGTATTTTTGCTTTGGTTTTTTGTAAATTGAACAAAGATTATTTAAGCGAGATATTAGCAAAGTGTTTCTGTTGAGATAAAGTAAGGGAGTGTATTTGGCCAAAGAAAGGTTGGTGATGGCGCCAATGTACTGATTAAGCTTTTTCTTTAATTAGGTAGATTAACCAGACTGGATTGTGATATTTGAATTGAGGGCGTGCGATGTTTGAACTCAGACCAAGTCTGAGAGTCACTTCAGGAGTCAAGTGAGTCATGATGTAGAGATAAGGTTGTTGACCGTCCCATTTTGGATGGGAGTCTCCCAGAATTGACAAATAATTTTACAAATGCTGCTTGAGAGACCCAGGAGAAATGAATCCTGCACGTTGAAATCATGTAGGTACAATAGCGAATTCTCTGGCAAATCAGAGTCTCCTATTGTCAACGCTATTATTTGGGACACATATTCCATTACTGGCATGTAGCAACATTGGGTCAATTGCAATAGCCTAGAAATACATTGGGTTCTGAAAATGGAGACAAAGGTTTTCAGCTCCTCCAATGTTGAATATATTTAAGGCTAAAATGGATTTTTGGTATCTGAGGAATCAAAAGATACTTGGGAAGTTGTAAAGGTAAGATCATTATAGTCCTAGTGAACTATTGGGCTGTCTTTTCATTAGGTTTAGCCTGAGGGTCACCATGCCTCAGACAAGGGGAAAAGTTCCTTATGGTAACCTCAGATGCTGTGGAGAACTAAACCCATGCTGATGGCAGTGCTCTGTATTAGAAACTAGCCATCCAGCCAACTGAACTGATGAACCCCCATCTGAGGGAAAAAAGAAATTGCTGGTAAAATTCAGCAGGTCTGACGGCATCTGTGGGACAAAAGCGGAGTGAACATTTCAACTCCAATGTCTCTTCATCAAAACAGTTCTGTTTGTTTTAAATTTCCAGCATCCACAGTTCTTTGTTTTGTTTTCAAAGCCCAGATTTCCAAAGTGCAGATTATCTGAACAGGGGGAATGGTCGATAGTTTAGATGCTGCTTGAGTGTTTGTTTGAACTTTTTTACATTAATGAACTTACCTGACACCCAAGTGGTGAGAGAGAAAGAAACTTGCCAGGGAGTGAAGGCATTACGAATGATACAAAATTTGTAACCAAAACTGAAATTGCAAGAATAGCTCAGCAGGTGTGGCAGCATCTGTGGAGAGAAATCAGAGTTAACATTTCGGGTCAGGTGACCCTTCCTTGGAACTGTGGGTGGCTAGGAAATATCATTTTATATGCAGAAGACGGGGACAGAGGAGAGTGCAAGGTGGGGATAATGCCCAAAAAGAGATGGCAGATAAAGGAGTGGTGAATAGCTGTTAATGGTCATATTGGTTAATGTGCCTAGATGTATACTAGTGACCTTGTTGAGCTCAGAGAATCAGAAGGATGAGAATTTTAAAATTGGTGGAATGGGAGCCAATGTTGATCTATTGAGTGAGTGGTGAATTGGACTTTTATAGAGTAGAAAATCCTAATCATGTTGAGGGATATGAGATGATGCATAAAAGTGATGCTGATATAGATGATTAGCCATGATCTACCTGAATGGTGGAGCACCTTGATGGGTTAAATGGCTTACTCTTGTTAATAAACTAAGCAACAAACTAAGACGCACTGACATGATGCATCTAGTCATTTCACGAATGTGTTTATACAGTGGAGCCTGAGTTAAGTGTGTTACATAGATAGAGAGCAAATCTGTGAATAACAGTGATTTTCTCAGAAGGGTCACTGAAACTGAAATGTTACCTCTGATTTCTCTCCATGGAAGCTGCCAGACCTGCGGAGTTCCTCCAGCACTTTCTGTTTTGTTTTCGGATTTCTAGCATCCTCATTTCTTTATTTTTGCTTAGTGATTTTCTTTGTACAGACTGATGGAGTGTGAAGAGGAGCACCCTTAATCTTATTATCATACATACAGTAGAGACCTCTCGAGCATTGTGTTTCAGCTGAAATCACTGATTGATTGTTAAATGTTTTGCATTCCTAAGAATTAGCAGGCCAATGGTTTAGAATTAGAATAATTGAATGGAAGTCTATAAAACTGGGAACTGCTTGTTGAATATGTTTGAACACAGCAGGCCAAGCAGCATCAGAGGAGCAGGAAAGCTAACGTTTCAGGCTTAGACCCTTCTTCAGAAATAGGAGAGGGGAAGGGGGTTCTGAAATAAATCTGGAGAGAGGAGGAGGCAGTTAAAAGATGGATAGGGGAGAAGATAGATGGAGAGAAGATAGACCGGTCAAAGAGGCGAGGATGGAGCCAGGAAAGGTGAATGTAGGTGGGGAGTTAGGGAGGAGATAGGTCAGTCCAGGGAGGACGGACAGGTCAAGGGGATGGGATGAGGTTAGTAGGTAGGAGATGGGGGTGGGGCTTGAGGTGGAAGGACGGGATCGGTGAAAGGAAGGACATCTTAGGGAGGTGGAGACAAGTTGGGCTGGTTTTAGGATGGGGTGAGGGGAGGGGAGATTTTGAAGCTTGTGAAGTTCACATTGATACCATTGGGCTGCAGGGTTCCCAAGCGAAAGATGAGGTGCTGTTCCTGCAATGTTTGGGTGACATTGATGTGGCACTGCAGGAGGCCCAGGATGGACATGTCGTCTGCAAATGGAAGGGGGAGTTGAAATGGTTTGCAACTGGGAGGTGCAGTTGTTTAGTGTGAACCAGAAGCCAAGCAGAGGCTTGGGGGCCGCTTTGCGGAACACCTACGCTCAGTTTGCATGAAACAACTACACCTCACAGTCATGAACCATTTCAACTCCCCCTCCCACTCTTTAGATGACATGTCCATCCTGGGCCTCCTACAGTGCCACAACGATGCCACCAGAAGGTTGCAGAAACAGCACCTCATATTTTGCTTGGGAACCCTGCAGCCCAATAGTATCAATCTGAACTTCACCAGCTTCAAAATCTCCCCTTCCCCCTCTGCATCCCAAAACCAGCTCAGCTTGTCCCCGCCTCCCTAACCTGTCCTTCCTGCCACCTATCCCCTCCTCCATCCTCAAACCCCAACTCCATCTCCTAGCTACTAGCCTCATCCCAGCCCCTTTTACCTGTCTGTCCTCCCTGGACTGACTTATCCCCTCCCTAACTCCCCAGCTACACTCACCTTTGCCGGCTTCATCTCTGCCTCTTTGGCCTGTCTGTCTCCTCTCCACCTATCTTCTCCTCTATCCATCTTGCATCCACTTTCCCCTCTCTCTCTATTTATTTCAGAACCCCCTTCCCCTTCCCCATTTCTGAAGAAGAGCCCAGGCCCAAAATGTCAGCTTTCCTGCTCCTCTGATGCAGCTTGGCCTGCTGTGTTCATCCAGCTCTACACCTTGTTATGATTAGATTAGATTAGATTAGATTTCCTACAGTGTGGAAACAGGGCCTTTGGCCCAACAAGTCCACACTGCCCCTTGGAGCATCCCACTCAGACCCACCCCCGCTTTAACCCACTCACCCCTGAACACTACGGGCAATTTATCATGGCTGATGCACCTAGCCTGAGCATCTTTGGACTGTGGGAGGAAGCCGGAGGAAACCCACGCAGACACGGGGAGAATGTGCAAACTCCGCACAGACAGTTACCCGAGGCTGGGATCGAACCCGAGTCCCTGGTGCTGTGAGGCTGCAGTGCTCGCCACCGATCCAACATGCCACCCCAAAGATTCCCCGATATCTCAGATTCTCCAGCATCTGCAGTTCCTATTATCTCAGTTGAATACATTTGTTCCTTTTGCTTCTTGCAGTTAGTTTTTAATTCTGCTTTGAGGGATGAGCTGAAAGTTTATCATTCTCTAAGGCTCTTTATTAACCATTAATATGAGATCATTCCAACCCAGTCCCTTTCAGTTGCAATTCATAATACAAGATTCATTGCATTTTGATACTAGACTGTTAATTTTAAGTATAGCTGTAATGGGTTGGGGGTATTCTTGGGCCCGAACATAGGAGCAGTAACAACAACTTGCAGTGATGTAACATCTCAAGGTATATCACAGAAGCGTTTATCCATCACCGAATTTGGTTAGCTAAAGCAATAAACAAGGTGATAGGGAGGTGCTGGTGTTAGGCAAGAGTGGACAAAGTCACAAGTCATACTAAACCAGGTTATAGTCCAAAAGATTTATTTGAAATCACAAGCTTTTGGAGTGCAGATCCTGCATCAGGTCTAGTGAGAGAAGAGCACACAGACACAGAATTTATGCGCAGAGAGATCACGGACTGAGAGATAAGTCTATCATACAACTGGTGTGAGTGGTCTGTCAGATGAAAAGCCTCTGCAGGTGACCAAGAGCGTTAGACAGTGTGTAAAGTGTCAACAGCTGAATAATCTGACTAGATGAGGCAGGGAGATAATCACAAAAAATTATAAATAATGTGCCGCTGGAGACAAGTTAATTGATTGAATAACATGATAGGTATAAGAGTCACATGCCGAGGGTCTAATCAAAGTAATAAGTAATCCAAAACTGAAAAAAACTAATTAAGGTGGAGAGATCATAACAAGTTATCAAGGTGATGGTGTCAAAACAGGACAGTAAGGGAGATTTTACAGACACAGAACAGTGTAGGGGGTCACATGTATTGCGATATGAACCCAAAGTCATGATTGAGGCCATCTTCATTGGTACAGAACTTGGCTAATAGTCTCTGCTCAGTGAATCTGTTTTGCTGTATACCTTAAAGCCTGCCTTGGAGTACATGTACCCATAGATTGGAGTCTGAATGCCCTTATTTGCTGAAGTGGTCCTTGACTGGGAAGAAACATCCCTGATTGGTGATTGTTGCATGGTGTCCATTCATCCATTGTTGCAATGTCTGCGTGGCCTCGCAACTATACTATGCCTCGGGGCATCCTTGCCTGCAGCATAAGAGATGGACAATATTGGCTAAGTTACATGAGTATCGGCCATGTACAAGGTGGATGGTGTTCCCACGTGTGATGGTTGTATCCATGTCAGTGATCTGACATGCCTTGCAGAGGTTGTCTTGTCTGTGTTGCATGGTGTTGTGGTCGATGTTGTCCTGAAGGCTGGGTAGTTTGCTATGAACAATGGTCTGTTTAAGGTTTGGTGGTTGTTTGAAGGTGGGAAGTGGAGGCCTAGGGAAGATCTTGGCGAGATGCTTATCATCATCAATATCATGCTGAAGGCTGCAAAGAACAGAACATAGTTTATCTGCTCTGGGGGAGTACTGGACGACAAAGGGTACTCTATCATTCATATACAGTGTCTGTCTTCTGAGGAGGTCATTGCGGCTTTTCGCTGTGTCATTTTGGAACTGGCAATCGATGAGATGAGCATCGTATCCCGTTCTTATGAGGATTTTCTTCAGCAGCTTTAAGTGTCAGTCACACTCCTCCTCGTCTGGACAGATCCTGTGTACACACAGGGCATTGTCCGTATGGGGCAGCTTCTTTAATATATTTCAGGTGCAAGCAAGAGAAAAACAACCTCGTGAGGTTATCTGAGATAATAAAATGTGAGGTTGGATGAATACAGCAGGCCAAGCAGCATCTCAGGAGCACAAAAGCTGACGTTTCGGGCCTAGACCCTTCATCAGAGAGGGGGATGGGGAGAGGGAGCTGGAATAAATAGGGAGAGAGGGGGAGGCGGACAAAAGATGGAGAGTAAAGAAGATAGGTGGAGAGAGTATAGGTGGGGAGGTAGGGAGGGGATAGGTCAGTCCAGGCATTGTGGCAGTGCAGGAGGCCCATGATGGACATGTCATCTAGAGAATGGGAGGGGGAGTGGAAATGGAAATGGTCCTGCACTGCCACAATGATGCCACCCGAAGGTTGCAGGAACAGCAACTCATATTCCGCCTGGGAACCCTGCAGCCATATGGTATCAATGTGGACTTCACCAGTTTCAAAATCTCCCCTTCCCCTACTGCATCCCTAAACCAGCCCAGTTCGTCCCCTCCCCCCACTGCACCACACAACCAGCCCAGCTCTTCCCCCCCACCCACTGCATCCCAAAACCAGTCCAACCTGTCTCTGCCTCCCTAACCGGTTCTTCCTCTCACCCATCCCTTCCTCCCACACCAAGCCGCACCCCCAGCTACCTACTAACCTCATCCCACCTCCTTGACCTGTCCGTCTTCCCTGGACTGACCTATCCCCTCCCTACCTCCCCAGCTATACTCTCTCCACCTATCTTCTTTACTCTCCATCTTCGGTCCGCCTCCCCCTCTCTCCCTATTTATTCCAGCTCCCTCTCCCCATCCCCCTCTCTGACGAAGGGTCTAGGCCCGAAACGTCAGCTTTTGTGCTCCTGAGATGCTGCTTGGCCTGCTGTGTTCATCCAGCCTCACATTTTATTATCTTGGAATTCTCCAGCATCTGCAGTTCCCATTATCTCGTGAGGTTATCTGTGGGCTTGCTGAGGTGTTCATCCTTAATAGAGATGTGTATGTCGAAGAATGAGACTGATTCTGAAGAGTAGTCCATGGTAAGTCTGAGGTGGGATGAAACTTATTGATATTGCTATGTAATTGTTTCAGTGATTCCTCGCCATGAGCCCAAAGGAAGAAAATGTTGTCAATGTATCAGTCTATAGCATTGGTCAGAGGTCCTGTGCAGCAAAGAAGTCTTATTTAAACCTGTGCATGAAAATGTTGGCATTTTGGGAGTAAATCTGGTCCCCATGGTTGTTCTATGTGTTTGGATGAAGAATTGATTGTTGATGGTGAAGACATTGTGGCTGAGGATGAAGCAGATGAGTTGTAGGATGGCTTCTAGAAATTGTCAGTCAATGGTACTGAGTACTGAGGCTGTTGCAGCGATATTGTCATTGTGAGAGATGCTGGTATAGAGTGCTGAAACATCCATTGTGACAAGGAATGTTCCTGCTTTATCTTGTCTGTAGGTGCTGAGTTTTTGTAAGAAATTTGTAGTGTCACAACAGAAGCTGGGAGTTCCTTATACAAGGGGTTTCAAGATGCCCTCAGTATAGCCAGAGAGGTTCTCACACAGGGTCCTATTGCCAGATATGATGGGATGTCCAGGTATGTTGGCCTTGTATATCTTCGGAAGACAGTAGAAGTCTCCCATGTGAGAAGTACACGAGATGAGAGTGCATAGGATACTCTGAAGATATGAATCAAAGCCTGGTGAGTGACTGGTGTGTTCTTTGGTCAAATCAGCAGGCAGTTGTCTATAGTGTGCCTGGTTTTTCATATGGAGGTGTGTTTCTTTGCAGTAGTCCATTCTATTCTGTATGATATTGGCTCCTCCCTTGTCTGCTGGCTTGATGGCAATGTTGCGATAGGTCTTGAGAGCACTGATGTTGTAGCATTGTGCTTGGTTGATGTTCTGTGCAATCTTGTGATCACGGCTGATGACTCTGGGGTTAACACATCTCCTGATGGCTTGAGCATACATGTCAAGCCTAAGGCATGGTCTTCCAATTCGACTCCTTCTTCTTTGGTCGCTGCACCCTTTGACTGGATGAAATCGAAGTTCTCAGCTGAGAGCTCAATTTCTGCCCCAATACCAAAGTGGATACTCCTGGTCTCGTGGCAGGTGCAGTGGAGTTCATCAGTTGAATAAGTCTCCGGGAATTCTTCCACAAACCTCAAAATGTCAGTTGCGGGCCCAATGAGATAACCAACAAATCGGAATAGTCGACAAAGAGATCCGTGGAGCTGCCTGACCCATTGCATTACGTGTTTTGAGTTCAGATTCCAACATCTTCAATAATTTGCTCCGGCCTCTATAGTTACCTCAATTAGGATTCCTTCTTAAATATATTCATAATCAGTGTCCCTGCGATCCCCTGGCATACCTTCTTCTTCGCCGATGAGGCAGCTGAGATTGTGCAGCCATTCCAGCAATGTACCTCCATTGTATAGGCAAGACCACTTGCCCAGTCTTGAAGCACTAATCACTCAAAGCCAACACTAGCACTCTTAGATGTGATACTTCACTTGAATGCCTGACACCAGATTTCAAAACAACTGTTCAACTCGACCTAATCATAGCAAAAGATTTCCAAGAGGACAATGAACTCCTTTTGTTGCACTCTTACCAGATATAGCAAGAGGTCAAGCATCCCCACCAACTCATGGGAGACCTCAACTTCTGGCTGATCAAAAATGGACAAGGCTCATCCGAAAAGCACAAAATATTCGGAAGACTTCGTACGAAATGTGCAACCGTGAATTTGTGGTATCAAAGCGAGTGCAAAAATCTCCAAACAACTTATTTACCTGACTGTTCAGAGTCCCACATATGGCAGGCTCTGTAAATTATGCAGTTGATTTATCAGCCATCTCAAAAACCATCAGATTGCAGTGAAAGTCTCTGATGAAGGGTCTAGGCCCGAAATGTCAGCTTTTGTGCTCCTGAGATGCTGCTTGGCCTGCTGTGTTCATCCAGCTTCACACTTTGTTATTTCATTTTCAATCCTGAAGGGCAGCCCAAGAAGAAAATTGAGAGCTTGCCTCTGGATTGAAGGGGCTTAAATTTTGGGGCTAATGCTGTGTTTATTTAATTGCAGAGGCTTTAAAGGACAAACCATTAATTTTAAAGGCAACAGCATGGGCACATATAGATGAAATTGAGCATTTCGTCTACAAGCCATATTTTTCATTTACAGGGAAAGTTTTAACCAGTGTTAGCATAGATCTAATTCATCCCAGAATTGTTCATTAACAATTTATGGCAGGACACCTTGATAAAATCAAAAGCATTCAGTCTCAGCTCAGAAATACATCAACCTTGCATGTTGCTCTGTTCTTGAGTAATCAGATTTATGTGGTAGGTGTACTCATCAAGAGAAAAAGGATTTGTTTACTTTAGAAAAGCAAAATAGAGAACAAGCATGCTGATCACACACTTCAACTAATGAAACAATCCAAGTATTTCCTTCAGTAATGCAAAATTTTTATGAATGAGTTTACATTAGATTTCACAGAAAGGGTGTGTTTTTGATATGCAGGGTGTTTTAAAGGCCTCTTTATAGGGACTATTACTTAGAACAGAAGATTAAGTTAACATAGACTGTCTTTAAAGAATAAGGCCAAAGCTAAACTCTCCGCAATCATTCAGCACTGGCCCTCATGCTTGAAATCCATGCAGGTAAACAGCTTGCTTCGTCATTGTGGATAAACAGACCACTCCTGCATTAAGAAAAGTCAGAAAGGTGAGATGTCCCTTCAGGATACATTTCAATGAGCTTTTTTTTCAAGCTCAGACAACCTTAATATAAACAGACTTCAACAAATAGAGGCCAGGGCTAATGCCTTTTAACATGTTACAAATACAATACATAAAATGAACTACCCAGTAGGGTGCTCAGAGGCTCTTACTCAGCGTGCAGATCAGTGCCTCTAAAAGTCTTTTTCTGTCACTTGCACTAAGGGAATGAGAAAGGAGAGAAATGTAATGTTGTATGTCCAGACATTTACATTGTCCCAGGATTTCAAGGGCTTCACCCAGGGGATTGGGTGCCTCTGTCTGTTCAGAAAAAGCATTATCCTCACCCACTCTATTGTTCTCTAGCATTCCAAAATTGTTTCTATTTCAAAGGAGGAAGCAGAAAAAGTGGGCAATCGACTCTGCACTCATAAGTTCTCTGATCAGAGAGGGAACTGCAACAAACAGAAGGACTTGCAGCTTAGTCTTTTTCTTTTGTAAAAGTATGAGTGTTGAATACTTGCTAGTCTTTTTTTTTTGGCTGTCAGCTAAAAGTCCCTCATCATGGCAATTTTTGTTCCTGCTTGAGATTGAGAGGCTTAGGTCAATTGGGGATTTCCTTGCCCCCTTTCAGGCATTATCTAAAGGGTGCATCTGGGCCTTTTAAATAACTCGTCCCCACGGGCTGAATTGGCTCACATCTTGCCAGACCTGGTACACTTCGGATGCTCTGCACCTAAGCAGCTCCCAGGCAAAAAATCCACATCATTGTTAAAACAAAGGCTGTAAAGACAGACCCAGCAATTACAGACCTGTCGGTTTAACATTGATGGCTGAGAAGCTTCTAGAAACAATTATGTGAGAATGAATTAATTCACAGATCATAGAATCCAGACAGTGTGGAAACAGGTCCCTTGGCCAAACAAGTCCACACTGAACCTCAAAGCATCCCATCCAGACCCATCCCGCTATAACCCAACTAACCCACACACTCCTGAACACTATGGGCAATTTAGCATGGCCAATCCACCCAGCCTGCACATCTTTGCACTGTGGGAGGAGACCGGAGCATCCAGAGGAAAACCATGCAGACACGAGGAGAATGTGCAAACTCCACTTTGTTAACTCCAGTCCTCCAGATGTTGAGAAGCTTAAACAATGATCACTAAAGACACTGTTGGAGGTTTCTTCAACAAAGAAATATGTTTCCCACCTATTTTAAAGTATTTGAGGGACCCAGACCCTGCAAAATTCTATCAGCTATCAGCTGCTGCTTTCTCACATTCTGTTCTGCACCTTTTGCCTCCTGTCTTTTAGCCTCCCAGCCACCTGTAGCTGTGAACAGGGCCTATCAGGAAAGTAGTTCAGACTTCTCAATGACTGTGTTGGAAATGGTTTATGGACCAATTGCTGTTGGCGCTCAAATTGAATGCTTCTCCTGTTGCTCAGGATAATGCTTAGTGAGGAAGGAGAAATGAACCTTTTGCTTAGTTCACCTCTAAAATAACAGAGCTGTGATGCAGGATTAAAAGCTATAAAACTTATAACAAAATATGTTTTTAGTGGGTAACTGAGTATCAGGAGTTGCCCTTTTCTAGTCTGGATTTAGAATGACAGTAATAGTGCAATCTTGTGTTATCTTTATAATGTGTCTTGCCTCATAACCTTCATTTTTCACGTCATATCTGTGTTCTGGGACACTCACTATAGCATGAAATTCATATAGAAAAAAACACAAATGTTTTGCTCTCAAAGATTGGGTCATGTAACAAGGGTGGAGCATATTAAATAACCTGCTCACAATAACTTATTGCATTGTGAGTGAATACTATAAAACAATTTCTTCCAGGTGGGGAGGTAATGGAATTTTTTGGCATAAAATGTGAAGCAGAAATTTGACCTTCTCTCAAATCTTACCAAATAAATGTTACTGACATTTTTGCTTTACACAGCCGCCTGTCTCAGTGGGAACCACTTATACTTAAAAAAAACTTGTGACAGATATGAAAACATAGATCAACATACAGCACATTATCGAGATTTCAATTTGTAAGCAGTGCATATAAAAGAATGCAGCAACAAATCATAGTTATACACACTGGCAATTTATAAAATCAGCTCCATTCAGGGAGTAAATGGCTTGGTCTCACGCACAGGGCACGTGCGTGACTTGACAAGTTTTATATTGTAACTGAGATGTATGTCATGTCATACAGTGAGTTCTCATTGATCATGTTTCATTGTGTAGTACCAAATGGCAGCGGCTTTATAATACATAATACCTGGATTGTCCACAATGTTGTATTTTCTATGGCCAATTTTATTTGAATATTGGAAAGGAAAGCTCCAGCTATTAAAGACACTAGGCAAATATTATGTTGCTACAGGCTTTTCAAGCTCCCAGTACACAAAAGGAGTAGGCTATGTCAGAAATTGTTTTGCAAGTCCCCACAAAATTGTGAAATGCCCCTGCCATACACAGATAATGCACACGTCCTTCTGATTTCTTGATGTTACTGAGGAGGTTTTCCAACAGGAGTTGAGTGATGGAAAAAAGGTCCACTTTGGAACAACAATTTGGAAGGTACCAGGAACGGCTGCTCAGGACCAGCAGGCAGATAGGCCATAGCAGTAATAGCAAACTCCATGACACCAGCCATTGGTTTCCAATGAAGAAACAAAATGAAATGATCTCACCAGGTCAGGCAAAATAAAAGTGCAGCCAGGCACATTGTCCCCTCCAAAGCAAACTTCTCATGTGTAATGATCTCACCTTGAATTCCCAGTTATTTTTAGAGGAATGAGCATGTCTTTATACTCCAGCCTTGAGCTGGAATTGTCCCTTTGCACACCTTAATATGAAATCATCCCACAGAAATAAAACAGAGATGAATGTAGAACATTGTTCAAATGCAGAACAACCTAGTCAGCTTGAAAAGAAAAAAAATACAGTTTAATGATTCGGTTCAGATCTACTTAGAAAAATATAAAACTTAGTCCCATTGTGTTGCTTTATAGACACTAATGTATTTTTTTTAGTTTGGATGTTCATAAGTATTTATTTACATCTAAAAAGTAATCTATTTTCCCTCTCCACCCTACTTAACGAAAGGAATTGGATCAATGCTAAAAGGGATAGATTTGCAAGTTATCATAAAAGATTAGAGGAATGGGATTAATTACGTAGCTCTTTTAAAATGTTAGATAGAATTTTGACAGTCAAGAGGGCCAAGGGATATCGGGACAGGCAGAAAAGTGAACTTGAGACCATGTTAAGATCTGCCATAATCTTATTGGGGACTGGAGCAGGTTTGATGGGATTGACAGACCTACCTTTGTTCCTGAGTCCTATATTCCAATGTGTCACTTTAAGGCAGTTAACAAAGCAATAACTTCTAACATGTATTCATCTTCTGCATTCCAAGAACTATCAGCATTTTTTTTATGACTTCACTGCCTTTGCAAAGCTTGGCTCATATTGGAGCTACTGTTAAATATGACTAGCAGAGAAAAGCTAATACATCGGAGCGTTTGTTACTCATGAAGGCATTAATTGCTCACTTAAGGACTTCAGTTACTAATGGGATCACAAAAGTTGGGGAGGCCATCTATGAACCTTCCCATTTCAGACTTTATTTTTTCAGAGCTGGAAAGTAGATCAAATGGTCATCAGTCAGCCTTTCAGCTGATTAAATACGCTTCCTGGCCATGCCTTGGTGGGAGAGGATTAAATTCCACCCAATGAATGATCACCATATGGCATAACCTATGGAAAAGAATATTAAAGATGAAAGCTTCAGAATTCATCAAACGCCAAAATGAACAGCATCTCTTTGGATGAATCAAGATGAAATAAATGGTCTTTCTCATTTGAGGTTATTTTGTGAGTGTATGGAAATAATAAACTAATCTCAGGATTGAAATGCTCATTGTATACAGTTTGAATTTTACTTGTGAGGTATGAAATACCTTAATTCAGTTGAATTGTTGTAACTCATTCTCATACACGCTTGCAACTTTGTTATCCTGTGCACTACAAATTTGGATAACAAAAAACGGCAACTATTTAAGGTGTACCCACAGTGTTTTTGGCAATGACTTACAAATTCTTTCATCGAATATTCTAGTCAACAAGTGCAGATTAAAAATCACATTTTTCTCCTTTAGGTTCCACTCCAGCTCTTGAGTATAAAAATAAAATTTGATACTTCAGTAGGCGCATGCTGTTTTGTTAAAGGTGACATCGTTCAGCTGAAATGTTACAACAAGATCTGATCTGTTTACATTGGTTAATATGAAAGATCCCATGACACTCTATTGAAGAGGACCAGTGGGGTCATCCCTGGTGTACTGATCAACATTTACCATTTAATGAACATCGCTAAAATAGATTATCTAGTCATGATCACTTTGCTGTGCACACAGTAGCTACCATGTTTCCTGCATTACAACTGTGACTTATTTTATTGGTTGTAAAGTACTTTCAGACATCCAGTGATTGAGAAGAGTGTTACTTAAATGCAAGGTTTTCTTCTTTAAAAATTGCAGTAACCTAAACCCTAAATCTTAAATTAAAGCAAAAATCCTAAGTTGTCCCTATTTCCTACTAGAAGCTAAATTGCACACATTGAATTTGTTTTCAAGTATTTGCATCCAGAAATGACCCATGATCATGTTGTGTTTTCACTGAGCTGTGTCAAGTGTATAATTTCTGAGTATTTGAAACATTGCACATGGTAGTGTAGCATGTCTTTTGTTAAAGCCTTTCACCATTAGAACTTTCCTCAAGTATAGATTTGTTGTAGATAATTAATTGAGATCAAATGCCACCGTAGTCACCAACTCCTTGATCATTATTATATGTAACTAACTGGGCAGTAGACGATTAGTCCTTTTTGTCCAGAAATGTGTGTGTACCTTTGCACTATCTTCATCTCAAAAAATAAATGGATAACATGTCAGTTTACTGCACTGGCAGAAAGTGATGTGAGTTTATGTTATAATTACTATTATAATCCAGTACATACTATTATAATATCTATTGAAGCTACACTAAATATTCAGGGAATACTGTTGCAGAAGGTCAAGATTTGTGAATTGAGGATTGAATTTCACTTTTAAACCGGACAAATTTCCCTCTTTCATCAAGTTTCTTTGACAAAATGAACGAAGGCTTCGCACTTTTAATTATACTCTCTAAATTGACCTTTTCAACTCGAATTAAATAAAAAGCATCTGGTCATGCTAAATATTCTGGCACAACTCACAGAATGTCACAGAAATTACTGTCCCTCAGACAGCAGAGTTCCTCAGAGATCACATTACTTATTCAAAACTATGATTTAAAAGGTTTCTGTGATATAAACAGGATATTGAATGGGGTCTCTATGAAAGGCAGACTTGTAGTTCATTACCGATGACCTCAATGATTGGCTCTTAACTGTGTTGCTCATGAGTTCAGAGGTCATTGACATTGTAAAATGATGACATTTTAATGTAAACAATATTCCCTTTATCTATTTCAGATAGAAAGCAATCTATCGTACAATGTGTTATATTCTGAAATGCTAACACTTCACACAAAGTTGATGATCCATATAGTATGGTAATGCACAAATAAAAACATCTTGGAAAAATGCCAATAATAATAAGCAGTAGAATCATACACTTTTCCATACATTTTAATAATTTAATGAGTAACAAGGAGAGGATGGTATCCGTTAAATCAAAGTGATAATCTTCTCAATGTCTGACAGGTGCTTATCCAAAAGGTCAATGAATATCTTCCACCGTCAACTTTGCTTGACAAGAAGCAGCAAATTGTTTTGCTGAAATAAATCACAGTCTTCCACTGTGCCCATGGGAACACCACTTAGAGATGTAACTGTCAGGTTAAAGCAGTGCTTAGTAAACCATTAGTACCATGCAGAGGTGATTGTCTGGAGAGGGACTCTAACAGGACTCTTAGGATTTCATTCACCAGTGTTGAAACAAGGCAACAGGATGCGGATAATGTTACGCTGTAATGTCGTGGTATGAGAAGTCTCACATGAAAATACTTGTAGGGCTGAAGAAGATGAAACAAAACTGAAGTGACCTTGTTTATTTGCTAACAATGGACCTCAAACAAGAGAATTCAGTAGGTTAACTCTGTTTGAAACAGGGAAGTCTAGTTGCACACATGCTGTACCTTTTGAAAGCTGGCAAAAGGACAGGATGTGAGGATGTTTTCTTTTCTTTGTGTTTGTCAAACTGGGAACACAGATTATTTTTATCCATGAGAGCAAGACAGAACTAATGGAAGGGACCATGCTAGCCAAAGACCTGTTGCACTGAATCGCGTCAACAATAGGAAATTAACCGAAGCTAAGGAAGGAAGCTTTGACTTGATGATGCTTGATCAGATAATTCAATGCTCCTAATCTTACAATGGCATCAATCAAGAAACAGGAACTATACCACTGTCATTTTATTGAACTTATCTTCAAAACGGTTCCTTGATGTGTGTGATTGATAAACCCTGAAAATATAACATTGTTTTGTGCTATTCTTGCAAACCTAGGAAGACAGCAGGCTATTGCTTAAAATATAGCTAACGTCATGAATATACAAAACAGCTGAAATCAGGCATCTGAAGCTTGTCATGGTTTGGATAAATGGCCTGGAGTCAGGATTTTTTTTTACCTGAGAGGGCTACTGAGCTTCTCCAACATCATGAGCCAAGGCAACACCTTTGTGCAATTTGACACCGAACAGAGATTATTATATCTAAATATCTGTGCTGAATATGGCTTGCAATGTATTGGAAATGCCCTTATATTTTCCAAAAAGAACTGGTTTAACAGTGAAGATAATGCCAGTGAACCATATAAAGCACCCAGAACTACATCATTAGAAAGAATTGCAATTGTACTCCACTACTGTATCATAATTTCCATATAATAATAAAGTGTTTGTAAGAGAAGAGCATTCGAAAATGTAGTGTGGAGGTCAGCATTGCCACTTTCCAGAAGGTTGGAATTGAGCTACCTAATATTAAAATTGTGCTAAATGCTTTTTTATGTGGTACTTGACGATGAGAATAAGACTTTCGCATCACTATAACCACTAGAGGCAGCTCTCAAACCAACAGTTCGCTACCTTAGGTTCAAAAGCTCAAAATCACATTCTCCAAAGGTAAAAATATGACCAAAACTGAACTACTGGTTTGTTGTTTCCAGTTGGAGGGTAATTTTAACTTCAGGTTTTCAGTAAGGTGGCTGACACTGGATCAGATACCCGTTAATTATCTCTCCTGATTTTAATCTCAATGAGATTCCAATGCTCTCCTGAATCTAATGAGCATGATTGATACCGAGAATTGATATTCAAAGGATGCAGGATTTGTCATGTGTAATACTGATCTCCTCTCTAACCTGCTTAGAAACTGAGTGAATAAAAACATCAAATTGAGTTTTTGCCATTAGCTCAGGTGAATTATAAAATGAAATATATGTAATGGGTTGTTTATTTATCCATTTTGTATTCTGTTGTGTTTCCTTATTTTTACAAATACAAGTTCCTTTTATTACTCCAGTGGCTTTCCTCACTCCTATCCATTCATTTTATACAAATTATGATATTTCCATATGTATTGCACAATGTCAGCTATTTATTTAAACACAACTTTTTGTGACATTTCTCTGTGATACCGAAAGCATAATTCTAAAATTTCAATCCATGCTTACAATTCTGTTATACAATTCTGAAGACTTGCATTACTCCAGCATATCTCAGCATTGAGAGAGCCATATTATCCATGGAATAATATTTTGTTCTCTGTATATTTGTGTCTCTTCCTAACTATATATTTTAATTCTATTCCTTCTTTATACCATAATTTGTTTTTGCAATACCAAATTCAATCCAGGTCTTCACTAAACTGTATAATTTCTCTTTCTTCAGTGCTTACTGAGAATTCAAGCTGCTAAGATGCAACAGTCATCACAAAACTTTCCTTGTTTCACCAACTGAAAATCAATGCCCTGTCAAAGGGTTGTATAGCAAACAGTTCTTGAAGAGTTGTGAGATCCAAGAAGGTGGTCAACATTTACATTGATTCGGAGTTCAGAAACTTGATCATAAGATTCTCATTTTTTTTAAATTCATTTGCAGGATGTGGGTGTGCTGGCTAGGCCAGCCCAAAGGCCAGTTAAAAGTCAACCACATTACTGCGGGTCTGGAGTCACATGGAGCCAGGCCAAGCAAGATGGCAGTTTCTTTCTCAAAAGGACATTAGTGAATCAATTTTTTTTTAACCTGACAATTGACAAATCCTAACAAATCATTAAACTCTTAATTCCAGATTTTTCAAACTAAATTCATGTTTCACCATGGCAGGAATTGAACTCAGGTCCCCTGAATATTGTTTCAGAGATAGTAGGAACTGCAGATGCTGGAGAAGGCATCCTTAGAAGAGGCTTCGCAGTAGGGTTAAAATTGTTTCAGAGATAGTAGGAACTGCAGATGCTGGAGATTTCTGAAGAAGGGTCTAGGTCTGAAAAGTCAGCCTTCCTGCTCCTCTGATGTTGCTTGGTCTGCTGTGTTCTCTTTCCCCTGAATATTCCTGGGTCTTTGGATTAACACTTACAGCAACAATACTACTAGGCCATTGCCTCCAGTTTTATACATCAAAGGGAAATTGTCCATTAATAAAGGGAAAATCTTCATGGAAAACTAACAGGGTTTGAAATATGCATTCAAATATTAGTACAAAATTGGATAGCAATTTCAAACATTAAAAAGTTACAATGTAAACCAAGAATTTCCAGTTTCTGGTTCATGTGTGCTACCCCAACTCTTTGCTTCAAACGTATGTTAAGAACTATATTTTTGGAATTTTCTCTATTTTCAAGTTTGGGCTCATCATTAGATTTGTAGGCCCCTTTTTAATAAATGTGATCATTGTAAATGCATTACATTCAATTACTGCAGCCAAAAGGAAACAGTTCAAACTGTCAAATCACATTCCTGCAAGTAGCATGTTCCTATAGTACAGATTTTTTTTACTTCCTGCCTCTTTCACTTCTCCGTCTTATGCCAATCTTTATTTATTTTCTGTATCTTACCTTCAGTATCTGGACTGGCTCAATCCACACTCCGTCTCAGTCCTTTCACCGTATGTTTTTCTCTCAATTCCTAAATCTCATTAGTTAAAAAAATAGACTATTGTTCTCATCACTCACCAAAGCCCAAGATGTCTCATTGTCCTTGTGCTTGTGAGTCACTTGCTTAAATTTTCAGCAAGTTATGACCAAACTGTTTTCAAACAAAATGCTGCATTAGAGTCTAAGTGGCAGATGATGTATGAGATTGTTTGTTCCTGCAGTATAGCTACAATTAAATAGTAGTTGCTTCAAGTTACAAAGTATTTTATGCCCTCCTTCATTATTTCAAAAATAACATTAGAATTTCAAAGCACCTTGTCTTTGTGTTTGGGTTTCCTGAATAGAAGATGTTGACATTCCTTCTTTTAAGGACAACAAAGGCTTTTTGGATGTGGCTTAAAATTTTAGGGGCTCGACACTTTGGCTAAAGTATAGGAAAGGCTTATTTTCCTTTGAGCTTTTCAAGTAGATCTAGAACAACGAGTAACAGTAGAGTAAGAAAGGTGCCCTGCTACATTGAATTGCTCTATCCCTTTTTTATGCAATTGCCTTGAAAATACAGAGGCAGAGGTTCACGGTGCCACCGGGCAAGAACTTTATTTCCATCTGACCAGCAGGCATCCATGCCACTAGAACAACCTCTCTGGTCCCTATTTGCCGATGCTGCTGGAAACACTGTCATCTGGCTCTCATTGGAACAGATGCCCACATTTCTCCCATTAGCATCACATATTGTTTCCCTCACCAGCTTTATGCTCCATGTGTTAGGGGTGTTTCATAAAATGTGTTGAAAAGTGTGTCTATCTTTGGAGAGTCCAAGTGTTATTGTTAGCATGAATGTGACTGACATTGGGGACCATTTCCACCACTCAGGTGTTTCACACTATTGGAAAGGACATAGGAGATCTGGAGAAACTGCAGATAAAGGTTTTTCAAGGATTTTGCTGGAACTGAGAGATTACTGCTTTCAGGAAGGATTGAACAGGTTAGACATTAGGGTCGGAAAAGAAAAAAACTTCAAGGTGATATGATAGAGGACTTTTAAATTGTGACAATAGACAGGATAAATGCAGAGCGAATATTTCCAGCTGTGGCAAAATCCAAAACCTTGGACCCAGAAATATGAAGGGTCAGTCAGGAATTAAGGACAGTTTCTTAACTCAGTGTGGTTAGCATGTGGAATTTAGGAAGTAGATGAACAGTTTAGATGCTTTTGTAAATAAATTAGAAAGTACATTAGAAAAAAAGATATAAAATAGATATGCTGAAAGGCTGAGATGACGTAGATAAAACAGGAGACCTGCCTAGGATACAAACACCAGCATGGACGACCTGGCTCAAGTAACGTATTTGTGGACTGTATATCCTGAGTAATTCTAGCAATTTCACTCAGTGTACTGATACCAGGTTACATCAATCTCTGATGGAACAGAGAAACAGGAAATAGAAAGTTCCCATTCTCATCCTTGAGGAGGCTTCATCCCGTAAAATACCAACATTAATTTCTGAACTAAAGTTGGGGCCCCGAGTAGCTGAGGCATTTCACCAGACTGATACCTGGGTTACGGCAGAATAACTATATGAAATTGGTACTTGTTAACTCAGTGGGCTGGACAGCTGACATGTGGCTCAGAATAACACCAACTTTGTGGATTCACTTCCTTTCCTGGATGATGTAGACTTGGAACTTGCCTCCTCCTCCTGTACTGCGAGTGAATAGCAGTGGTAAACTAGGACTGCCAAAAATGCCGAGAAAAACAGTTGAAAATGAAGCATCAGCCAACAATGAGCCAAGAATCTGCATTCAAGATGAGCATATATGACAATTCCAATAAAAAATGCAGACATTAAAAGTACTTTTCTTCATAAACTATCCCTTATGCTCAGCCTCCTTGGCCATCTCTGCTGAGATCAAACCTCTTTCCGGATTACTTAACGTGTAATATACTATGTTACACATCACCAGACACACCCAACAATCTTCCCTAAACAATTAGAAAAAGTGTTGAAAACTTACTGAGCATCTTTATCATTTGAATGGACCAATCATGAAAAGATATGCTATCTTTCTCCCTTACTTTGTCAGTCAGCAGTGTTCATTACGGCACTTTTAAAACAGACGATGCATCTTTGCGATGCCAGTCATGTCATTTCTACACCCACTGTTTGTTAGATGCGCTTTTCTATAATGTGAGATTAATGAATTTCATTATGTTTTGAAATGAACATATATTGGATATGGCTGCTTAATGATTGCATATCCTTACTGATAAATGCTAGGCTGGACAGAATATTGGCCTTTTATCTCTACAGTGCGGTTTCAACTCTAGCCTACTGTACAACAGCTCAACATAGTTCTGAAGGAATGTTGGCTGCAGTTGTTCAGCACGTGCTGGGCTGTGAGTTTAGAATTGGTTTAGTGAGAACATAAGGATGATAGGTGTGAGAAATGCAAACAAAAAGGTGCTCTTCAAAATTAAGGTGCAAGATTCAGATGGAATGGGTGGCTCAAAAAAAACCCCTAAAACGTCAGCCTTCCTTCTACTCTGATGCTGCTTGGCCTGCTGTGTTCATCCAGTTCTACACCCTGTTACCTAAAAATATTACTTTATCAAAGTGGAAAAGTACTTATTTCTGCATCTTACTTCTAAATATTTCAGTTCTCCGCCAAAAAATATAACACTTTAAAGAAACAAGTCAATAGATTTCTGTTATGTGCATTACCACTTAGCACTTGTCAACAAATAACTCAGAAGCATTGTGTTAAATAGTTCATTGCCCGGTATTTGTAATATCTTGCAATCTGGGTTCAAATGAATGTTTTAGATCAAAGCTCCCAATGCATTTCCCAGGGTGACCACATTTTAATGCCTAAGATTTTGTGTGACTCCAGTTGCTATTGGGTTGGGGGATGCTGAGAATGTGGGTAGGGGTGGAGGTGTAGATTGAGAAGCTCAGTGTTGCAGGAATTAAATTCACCAAGTACTTGACCTGGTTCCTTTGTCGTGTTTTTCCTGATGGCAAGCTTGTTTGTCAGGATTGGTAAAATGGGAGGCTGAATATTAATGAAGCAAATTGTGGAATTAACAAGGCATTGAACAGACAACTGGAAAGTTGCCATGTCATATAACAATCTTGTTACATCACCAATGAAAAGTGTGAACGATTAAATATATTGGTCCCAACATTGAAATGGAATTTTTTCTGAAGAAGGATCTAGGCCCGAAACGTCAGCCTTCCTGCTCCTCTGATGCTGCTCGGCCTGCTTTGTGCATCCAGCTCTACACATTGTTATCATTGAAATGGGCCTTATCACATTTGTCACCCTATTCTGCAATGCAGTTTGCCATAGGCCACATTGTTCAGACTCTTATAAGATTCTAGCTAATGTTTGCAATGTGTGTGCAAAGATTGATGAGCAAATAACAAACTGCTAATGCCTGAGAACAGTTGTGTGCATATTGTGTAACCTGGGTAGCTCATAATTTGAATGATAATGTCTGCAATTTTTTTTGCACTGAAGTAAGGAATGTTTGAGATTGAAAGCAATATCATACTAATGTGCTTCCTGTCTTACCATGAGGCTGTCATTTCCGGCATCCATCTTACAGTGAGTTTAATAAAGACACAGTACACGCCGACTGTTGTCCTGTGAACTTGTAACACACACTAACTTCCTGGGGCCAGGGACCACTGCGATTCTGGAACTCTGTGATGGATTCTTCCAGCCTTCTCAGCGACACCATTGATCTCTGATTGGCCTACGGCTCTCACTGGACATGACAACTGTTCGCAGGTTTTTGATTCCAGGGCAAGGAATGCTGGTGGTCACACCATCACCTGATTGGCTTATGGCTTGGCAAACCTTCTCTTCTCTTCAGCCAGAGAGTTGGGAAACCCAGCCAGCTCTGCAAAATTCCACCCAGCATCCCCATGCCATTCGGGATCAGGAGCACACCGCTTGAATGAATCAATTGAGCATCAGCGTCTTTCAGCTTTATGCGTGGGCGAGACGATGCCAAGTGCTGTTCCAAAAGGTGCCACTGGTTTTTAACCAACCCAATATATTTGCTATCATGTTAAATCGGTTTTTTTTAAGCAATATCTTTAATGGCTCAGGGATCAGCAAATAAGCCAACTGGAAGAAATGAATCTAGCAAAAGGGGCCTGGTACTATGAGCACTTCCAGTAAAACAGGATAAAGTGTTCGTAAACAAGAAAAACCTATCAGTTGAAAAGCAAAGAATGACATAATCACTTTACGCTGCCGCTGCAGATAGTAACTTAGGAAACATTGTTGCTGTTTGGCTCTGGTGGATATTAAAAACAAATCAAATTGAAAAGTTACTTTTCACGGAAATTAAAATACTGCGCATTATTTGGAGCTTTTCTCTTCCAATTGTTTTGAAACTGATAAGGCACTAATTTACCTTAATGGGAAATGAAGGTCAGGGATTACCTCTGCAAGGGAAACAGCCTCATTAACAATATTGAGCAACTTTAGTGTATCAAGGACCCATCAGCAGCTGCCCAACATGATGGCTTAATTGAACTCTAAAGAAGCTGGATAAAATAGCCTGAAAACTGTTGGATCTGAATTATAGAAAGGTAGCTTTTTGGATTTGATTTTAAAAAATTAATATTATCCATAATTCTCATGGACATTACAAAATTAGATGGGGGTGTGGAATTTAACACTTCATCCTGGAATGAAAAGGGAGAAGGTGTTAATGGCTGGAAATCTCCTCTCCCTAGTGAGGTATGAGTTATCATGAGAAGAATGGGAAATTACAGACAGAACCTCGATATCAAGAAAAGTCTTCATGATGTTCCTGTCAAGTCTGTGGCTCCAAAATCTCACTTCAGAGTTGCAACTATCTTATTTCCACGAACTTCCATCTCATTAGAGCTCCATTTATAAAAATATAATCTCCAATTCTCCTGTCTGAGCCCAACAAACTTGATTCCCAACAAAAAATAATCAAAGCATGTGCTGGCACCAGCGGATTGCTGAATTCTTGCACTGGACACCATCCAAATGCTTCTTCATAGCAATTTCCCTGCACACTCCATGGACATATCATCTTGACCCGTTGTCCACGCAAGTAGGCATCAACAAACTACCTGCCTCATTGCATCATCATTCCCCAACTCACAAACCACTCTCAGTCCTCCCTAACTTCAATTTGGAGCTCTTGAGAGATCTGTAACCTTACTGCCATTCCATGTTTTGCTTGTTGTCTGGGTTCATCTTCAGAGAATCTCTACACTGTGGAAACAGGCCCTTTGGCCCAACAAGTTCACACCAACCCTCAGAGCATCCTACCAGACCCATCCCCCTATAACTCACCTAATCTACCCATCACTGAAGAGTATGGGCAATTTAGCATGGCCAATCCATCTAGACTGCACATCTTTAGAATCTGGAAGGAAACCGGAGTACCTGGAAGAAACACACACAGATACGGGGAGAACATGCAAACTCCACACACACAGTCACCCGAGGGTGGAATTGAATCCAGGTCCCAGGCGCTGTGAGGCAGCCGTGCTAACCACTGAGCCACCAGGCCATCCCTTTCTTCTGAAAGTTGAGTGGCTTCCTCCTCAGCCATGGGTCTCTCGTGGTGGCCTTTCTACAGTTGAATTTAGCTGGATGCCATAGGTGCCTGCATAAGGAAAGGAAGGGAATTAGTTCTCTCGGCAGTATAAAAACTGTAAAGATTAAGGATGTGTTTGCACTGGCCGCTTGGTCTTTGAGTTGTCCCAGCTGCATATAAGTGCAGAAGATCCTTGACCTTCTTCCTGCTTTGCTGGGCACTCTAATTCACCCGGGACGCTGCACTGATGCGGGCTGCAATGTCTGCCCAAGCTGCCTCAACCTGGTGGTAAAGCATCCTTTGACGGTTAGCAGGAAATTTTGGCCACCTTCTCCAACACCCTGACTGTCAGCATCATCGGATCCCTGAAATGGGGAGTAAGCTTAGCTTCTTGCTGGGCCACATGTTCAGTAATGGAGGGGGGAGCTGAAGTGATGCACAGCAGGCTTTACATCGAGTGCCCACAACGTGCAGGCCAAAAAGCCCTGGCAGTGGCGTGGCAAGTGCTGCAGCCTCTCTTGCTGCACGATTCCCTGAGTATGGCACCCAAGAGCCTGATTGCATAATTAATGAGATGAAGATCGGAACGTTGTGTGAAAAAAGTCACTCCCAGCCATTGAAAACTGTGATTTTCACTCAGCACTTCAACAGAAAACAGAAATATTCCACCCAGGCGTCATTTTGCTATTTGATTTTCCTACTGCCTGCCATGTTACTTGGCTCCTCTTTTTGCAGATGTGCCTCCCTGCTTTGGGTTCATGTGCCAATGTGATGTGACAACTACGTCAAACTCAAATCAAAACTCCAGTAGAACAAGCTTATAATGGGAAGATAAAACAAATCTTAACTACACTTGACTAGGGCAAAGAGTGCAGAAACAAAATGAGAATGGTGCTACCCGTGTGACATCATGCCTCATTGGGGCTTAGTTAAGGTGTTGTTCCAACAGACCATGAAGTTTGCTAGATCTGTAATTACTTCATTATCCGTAAAGAGGTAAAAAGAAGGAACTTGCATGTAGAAAGGACCTTAGAAATTTGGTTTGGATTATGTTTGGTATGCATTGGTTGCAGTCAAGTGTCTGTTTTGCAAGCCTAATGTCTCAATGACTCAATTACATCATAGGGGCATCCTAATAGGGTTTCACCATCAATGACCAACATTTAAAGTACAGTCCATTGTTGCTTTGTGAGAGGGACTGTAGATTTTGAAGGTTTGTTTTTCTAATAAAAATATACATTGCACATAACATTTTTAAAACCAAGTTCAGAAGGATCTCACTTGTGAGTGGCAAGAGGCCCATTTCCATGCATTTACATCTCACTAGTACCTCACCTTGCTTTATGGATATGCAGTTTCCTATTATTCTCCCACTACCGAGACAGAAACTGGACAGCAACAACTCCTGACAGGAACATCAGAGTGGGTACCTGACCAATCCAGCTCACTGCTTCCTCCTCCAGGTCTCCATCTCGGACATCAGTCCCCAAAATCTTAGGGCATGTCCATTGGCAGTGACTGCCTACACAGCCTGTCTACAGAGGTTGGCATCGAACCCATGCCAGCCTCTTTGCACCCCATGATGTTTTTCTACATCATCTGTAGATGTAGAAATGATGATGTAGAGAAACGTAGAAAAGTCAGTTGTGGAAAAGACTACAAAGTGATAAGTTTGTTAAGTGGATGGGAAAAGATTTAGCAAATGGAATGGATTTAGGATATTGTGAAATGGTTTATATTGGTCAGAAGAATAATAAAAAAGAACATTATCTAAATGGTGAGACACTGCAGAGTTCTGAGATGAAAGATCTGGGAACTCTAATGCATGAATCATATATTATTTATTGCTAGGGAATTGAATACAAAAGTAGAGAGGTGATGCTTCAGTCATACAGGATACTGATGAGACTACACCTGGAGTGTTGTATACAGTATGATCCATATCCCTCTATTTGCTGCCTGTTCAAAAAACAAGACTGTATGAAGGCACATGAGATTAGTTTAAAATAGCATCATGATCAGCACAGACATGGTGTGTCAAAAGCCCTGTAGATGTGCTGTACTGTTTGATGTTCTATTAACAAGCAATTTAATTGAAACATATAAGATCCTGAGAGGCCACAGCAGGGTAGACATGGACAGGGTGTTTCCTTTTTTTAAAGAAGCTAATATGAGGTGTCACTGATTGAAAATCTATATTTGCTGACACCAATCATCTAATGATGATTGCTGACTGTGCTTCCTCACTGCCAATTATTTCTGACTGCATATGTGCACACACGAGCAATATTAAGCCGATTTTAATAACTAAATTAGGAAATCTAAGTTGTTTAACTTTACTTTCCTTACCCATTATATTTTTTCATTAAACTGTTTTAATTATTAGGAATTTGTTAGGTATTTGTCACTCTTTATCTAAATAAATATTTATGAGGTGAGACAATACTATGACTTTAAGAAGCATGTTTAGTCTCGGCTTTTTTTTGTGAAGAAAGGTTGAGACATAGGTGAAGAGCAGTTGGCTCAAAGCCAAGAAAGTAAAAAGCTTGTGATCCTTTTTTAAGTTGGAAAAATAGAAGCACGCTGAATGGGTGGGGTCAAACTCCCACAGGACTTGTTTTTTTTAGTTTAGCTTTCAGTAGCAGTTGGAGTTTTGAAAACTTTTCCATCTCTCTCTCTCTCTCTCTCTCTCTCTCTCTCTCTCTCTCTCTGTCATTGCTACAGCTAAAAGCTCGGGTTCTCTTCCTGCTATGGGAATTGCATGTGAGACAATTTATTTTACTGACTTAGCCTTTGCCAAGGCTGTGTTTATGGGATGTTGCTTTATTGGAACACTTAGTGAGTAGTTTTTGTTAATTATTTCAATAGAGTACAGTCCAGCCAATCCTTTTATTTTTATTTTGTCTGCATTTTAACTATTGTGTTTGAATTAAGTGTGCTTTGCTTCAAGCCTGGTAGTTAGACCAATCAAATTGCATCTGGAATATTACACCTGGCACTTGCCATTAAAATAAGAAAACATTAGGGTCTGGGTTACCTCCTTGGCATGTTTTAAGGGGCTTTGGTCTGGTCCATAACAATGCAGTGACCTACATTGCAGTAGACAAGACTAACTCTGCATTCCATCAATTGAATCTAGCAGCCTTAATCTGAGGCCACATTCACAAAGCCTGTTCTTTTGTCAATGATTACAAGCATCCCAAACTTCTTTCACGATTAAGAAGGTAGCTGACAGAGGGAGAACCAAAGTGCAAAAGTACTTTTATTAAATAATACAAAATATTACGCTTTGATCTCAGCATTTTAAATGATTTTTAAAAACCATATGCCATTGTACAATTCCACACTTTTCTCTTATATTTTCTTTTTGCCTAGACACTGGGATTGGCTCTATCTCAGCTCTTGGTCAATTATTGTGTTTCAATGTACAATTTGTTATCCATTGCACTGTGAGGTAAGTATCAACCGTGTTGGTACATTGATTTTTTAACCATGTTGCAAAGCACAAATTTTATTGATCTTTTATCATGTGGTTGGATGCCATGTTATGAGTTTGAGTTCAAAACAGACTGGCTGAGGAGAAGGCAAAGTCAAGAACTGTCTTTAGGATTACACATCAATTAACAACACATTTTTACGTTAATTCTAAATACTGCTCTACATGGTAATCATAGATATCCCAGGCTCTGATCTTAACGTTACATATGCAAGGACTAATCTATCTTTTTTGTGTGCTTGTGCCCATGTGTTCTCAAAGCTGTCTCTCATTCTGGGGAATGCCTGGCGTAGTGTCTGGTGTAGCCCATACTGCATTGCTTATACTCAGTGATATGCAAGTCCATGACATCATTGCAATGTTTCTCCAGGGTCCTGAAGCACATACACAATACTCTTCCCCAAAATTAATTAACACTTTTATACATTCCCAAATGAGTTACTTCATTTTATAACATTTACTGCACATGTTGTGCTTAACTCTTCCACCACTCTGCAGATCATTGACTTGATTCACCTGTGGCAGTAGCTGGGTCAGGAAATTCTATCACCAGGTGTAGGAATGTTTGTAATAAAATTTGATGGCTTCCACTAGATCAGGAATTCAATCAATCTGGTGGCATGACTGCATGCCCTGAGTGGGTATTCTGAAGCAAGAGATCTGTCAGATGTCCTGGCGCTTCTTGGCATCCCACCTGTAGTGTTTGACTTTGATCAAGTTGAACAAGTGGTTCCTGCAGTAAGGATGGTAACTGGTTAGGCTGGAACAAAGTGATGAGTAGTCGGCAGTTGTTAGAGGCTAGAGACTGCAGTTGTGTCTGACATGTCTATTAGGTGCTGCCCAGGCAATTGCTCTCTAACATGAAGGCCCATCCCTAGCTGTCATTGAACTGACTGGCTCACTAGGCCATTTCCAAGGGCAGTTGAGAGTCAGCCACATTGCTGTGGATCTGGAATCACAGGTAGGCCAGACCAAGTGGGGGTGGCAGATTTCATTCCATGAAGGACATTACTGAACAAGACAGATTTTTGGATGTGAGCTCAACCTGAGCTACAAATCTTCTCAAAACTCGCTAAGACAGATTTTTTTTCAACAAGCTGCAAGGGTTTCATTGGGCAACACTTGATTCTTAATTCTGAATTTTTTTTTATTGCAGGTGCCAAGGATGTTAACTGAGATTCTGGATTAATAGTCCAGTGATAACATTACTAGGCCAATGCCTCCACAATTCTAATGAACGGTCTAGGCCCAAAACATCAGCTTTTGTGCTCCTGAGCTGCTGCTTGGCCTGCTGCGTTCATCCAGCTCCACACTTAGTTGCCTCCACAATTGTGTCTTGGAACCAGGTTATTCAGTCATGTAGGGAGTTGAGTTGTCAAATGGACCCATCTGAATTATTCTGAGGAGAGTGAAGTGGAGCAGTAAAGTCGCACAGCAGTACCAAAATCTGGATTTTACTTCAGAAATTTTTTTACTGTCTGAATCACTCAATCCACATGTCCATTGGATGGAGGTTATCTAGCCATAACTGTGACACATTGAATGACCAGTGCCTTACCTGAATATCTCATTAGAAATTTGGAAAATACAACATTCAGAATAGTGGATGTCAAACATCTCCTGCAGGGCTCTCATAACTGTTTCAGTGGTCATTATGCTTGCTTTTTAAACTCCAACTGTCTTGAGTACTCATTGAACGCAATGTGATAAGAATAACTTATGTATAGATGAACTGATCCATGTCTAAATAAGGCCAGGGTCTACCAGAAAATTCCATAAGAATGAGAGGTTCCCTGATTTTTACTATTCTGTGTAGCATGTGTTAAAATTGATGACAAAGTAATCTAATTGTTCTGTGATCACTAGCCATCAATGAGCCACAAACACTTGTCCTGCATGTGGTTAAGCTGATGAAACATCTGAAGAACATCATAGAGTTATACAGCATGCAAACAGATGCTTCAGTCCAACCAGTCCGTGCCAAACATGATCCCAAACTATACTAGCTCTATCTGCCTGCTCCTCACCCACATTTTTCCAAACCTTTCCTCATCATGTACTTATCCAAGTGTCTTTTAAACATTGTACTTGTACCCACATCCACCACTTCCTCAGGAAGTTAATTCCATGTGTGAGCCACCCTCTGTAAAAAAATTGCCCCTTATGTCTTTTTTAAATGTCTCACCTCTCACTTTAAAATGTGCCCCTGATCTTGAAATCCCCCATCCTAGGGAACAGACAACTACCATTAATTCTATCTGAAAATGAAAAGAACTGCAGATGCTGTAAATCAGAAACAAAAACAGAAATTGCTTGAAAAGCTCAGCAGGTCTGACAGCATCGGTGAAAATAAATCAAAGTTAACGTTTCGGATCCAGTGAGGAAGGGTCCTGAAACATTAACATTAACTCTATCTACTCCTCATTATTTTACATATGGTCGTCTCTCAACCTCCTATACTCTAGTGAAAAATATCCCAGCCTATCCAGCCTTCCTTTACAAGTCAAAGCTTCTGCACCTGGCAATATCCTGGTAAATCTCTTCTGAACCCCTTGCAGCTTAATAATATCCTTCCTCTAATTGGGCGACCCCAGAACTGAACACAGTATTTCAGAAGAGGCCTCCCCAATGTCTGTACAACCTTAACATGAGTTCCCAACTCCTATACTCAAAGGACCAAGCAATGAAGGCAAGCGCGCTAAATGCCTTTTTAACCAATCTGTCTGTATGTGCACAAACTCCCTAAATAATGGGGGATTACCAGTCAATGTTCGAAAACCAGGTAATCCTCAACAAAGAAGTTCTTTGTGGGACGGACCACAAACTGAGTTCCAGATCACCTTTGGGTGCAAAGTATGCACACAACAAGATGTCATCACAAGACTCTTTGGCAAGAGTGCTTGGTAATGTAGATGTCAATGATGTTAAATATTTGGTTAAATAGAGGCCCTGGTCTTCCTATGTGCTTTGAAAATAATGTTGATGTGGAAGCACCTAAACAAGATGTTGTTCTCGTTGTCAAGAGGTACATCATAGAATAAATATTTTAACATTTAACAAATGCGGTACGCCACTCAGGTAGAATTTTGAACAAGGAACAGGATTTTGAGTGCACGCTTCACAAATGTGTTTGGACAGGAAGGGTTAAAGATTGAAAAGGAGAAGTTTATACTAGAAATCAAGAATTTGTAGCAGCTATTTGAACAGGTAATGAAAGAAAAAGACTTACTCAAAAGCAGATGAACAGTAAAGTAACTAAATATAAACAAATATAAATGCTTCAAAAACTGGAATATTTGTTCCTTGTCATGGGCAAATGATTAGAGAAAAACAGGGATTCAACTGAAAAAGTAAAGCCTACAGGAATGTTCCACTAGTCCTGTGCAGAGACAAAGATTGGTGTGGAGAAATTAAGAAAAGAAAGAGATGCTCTGAAGGTGGAGAAATATTTTCTTTTCCTAAAATAGTAAAAGTTGGAAGATTAATAAAAAGTATTAAGAGGAAAACATTCTGCTACAATCATTTAATGACAAACTTATGTCTGCAAAAGGAACTTTGAGGAAGGTAAAAAAGGATCGTAATTTTAGTTTGCAGAGAACTTTCCTTAAGCCTTGACGAATTATTGAGATGAATAATTCAGAATGATCATGATCTTTAAAAGAAGAAATTAGAAAAGAATGTGAAGGAACGTACAAAATTTGAGCCCTCAACATTGAACTAATCCTAACTCTTGGATGAGATAAATTGCAGGGAATTAACAGTGTTTGAAAGTCCTCCTTTCATCAAATGTTCCATTAATTCTGCAGATCAGAGTATTGAAGAGGAACATCCTAGGGATCCCACTCCAAATGGAAGAATTGCAGAGTGTTTACTTTTGGCAAGTTCTGATGGTAGAATTCCTGAGGATTCAACTTATTTGCATTTTACACAGTTTTCTATTGGGCATGACGTTATGAGCTCACTTTTTGCTGGCATTCTAAAAACTATGCTTTACTCTGGCAAGCAGCCTCCAGTTGAAGCATATGTGCGCCAGCTCTCCTACTACCTAAGAAACAAACAATTTTTACCAAGGATGCAGAGATATCATTGTCCGCTCCAGGCTAGCCTCTATCTCATGACAGTGGCAAGGTACTACAACTGTCTTTACATTCAGATTACCTTCAGAGGCTAGAGCTCCAATCTGCCAGAGCTTGTCCCTTTTGAAGAGAACTTCCATTTCAAGTTCTTCTCATGCATCCTGAAAACAGTGCTGAGAAGATGATTAGAAATCAAAGCCTTAGCTGGAAGAGACTTTGCAATGAGAATATGGGAGTAAGGGGGAACTGGCTAGTTGTTAAATATTAATGGTTAAAAGGAGCTCAGGGTTTGAGTGAACATAAAACAGAACATAGTAGAGTACAGCACAGCACAGGCCCTTCAGTCCACGATGTTGTGCCAACCTATTATCCTACTAAGATCAAACTACCTGCATACTCTACATTTTACTATTCTCCGTGTGCCTATCCAAGAGTCACTTAAAAGTCTCTGAAGTATCTGACTCCACTACCACTGCCAGCAGCGTATTCTACACGCCCATCACTCTCTGTGTGAAGAATCTACCTCTGACATCTCCCCTATACCTTCCTCCAATCATCTTAAAATTATGCCCCCTTGAAAAAATCATTTCCACCCTGGGAAAATGCCGCCAGCAATCCACTCTATCTATGCCTCTCCTTGTCTTGTACACCTCTGTCAAGTCACCTTTCATACTTCTTCGGTCCAATGAAAAAAGCCCTAGCTCCCTCATCCTTTCTCATAAGGCCCGCCCCCCCAGTCCAGGCAGCGTCCTGGTAAATCTCCTCTGCACCCTCTCTAAAGTTTCCACGTCTTTTCCGTAATGAGGTGACCAGAACTGTCGTCTAACCAAGGTTTTATAGAGCTGCAGCATAGCCTCGCAACTCTTAAACTCAATTCCCCTGCCAATGAAAGCCAATACATCACATGCCCTATCAACTTGGGTAGCAACTTTGAGGGATCGATGGATATTGACCCCAAGATCCCTCTGTTCCTCTATGCTGCCAAGAATCCTGTATTCTGCATTCAAATTCAACCTTCAAAAATGAATCATTTCACACTTTGCTGGGTTGAATGCTATTTGCTACTTCTTTTCCCAGCTCTGCTTCCTGTCAATGTCCCTTTGCAACCTACAACAGTCCACCATGGTGTCCACAACTCCACGAACCTTTGTGTCATCATGAAACTTGCTAACCCACTCTTCCACTTTCTTATTCAAATCATTTATAAAGATCACAAAGAGCAGAGGTCCCAGAACAGATCCCTGCGGAACACCACTGGTAACCAAGCTCCAGGCTGAATACTTTGTATCTACTACCGCACTCTGTCTACTACTGGACAACTAGTTTTGTATCCAGACAGCCAAATTTCCCTGAATCCCATGCCTCCTTACTTTCTGAATGAGCCTACCATGGGGAACCTTATCAAATACCTTGCTAAAATCCGTATACAGAAGATGTGTAGCTCGGCTGCTGGTTGTGGATGCTGGTATGTCCATCAAGCTGGGAGGTTTGATAGCAGATGTTTAGTCCCCTTAACTAGGTGACATCCTCAGTGCTGTGGAGCCTTCTGTGAAGCGCAGTTGTCTTGTGCTGGTTCAAATTGATATGGTCTGGTTTTTGCTGCATTTGGTCTGGTTAAAAGGAGTACCAGGAATGACTAGTGGGGAGATGTGGTATGATGGAGTACAAATGTATGGTATTTAGAGACAATGTCTTCAATGACATCATGGTAATTTTGAAACAAGATGTTAGCTGGACCCAAGTTTGTCATGTCTCACACATATTGTCTTCTACCTTCTCTTGTGTGATAACGTCGAAGAAAGCCTGTTAATGCTCACTTATCTGAGTGCAGACCAAACCTGATTACAATTGCCACAGGTGTCAAAATGTGATCAGCATCAGGACACTGCGACAATCTTGCTGTTTGTTGATTGTTCTGACTTCCAAGGTTTTTTGGATTGAATCAATGATTATTCATGAAAAATGTGAGAACATCCATGTTAGTTATTGATGCATTCTTCCTGTTACCTTTATAATCTTCGTATAAGGGGACTGCAAATTTATGGCATGAAGAGTGGTTTTATCTAGTGGCAAAAGAAAAATGTGAACCATTGTATCAAATGTCAATACTTCCTCCCTTTAACAATGAGAGACCTGGACCATTTTTAATTATAGGCCTTGATTAAATATTTAAAATCAGGCCTGACTTTGGCTTGGTCCTGAGGACTCTGTGCCTGCAGATGTGTTGGAGAAGTCATAGACAAGCAGGAAAGTCGTGATGATCGCAGAGAGGTCTAATGGGAGGCATGGAGGTTAAGCAATTGTAAGCAGGAGATCCAGGGCTCTAGATTTTCTCAGAGAAATTATTTGCATTTTCAACCCTTTTCTGAGACTGCTGTTTCATTTAAACCTGGTTTTCCTGGCAAGATCAGGGCAAAACACAAACCCCTAGGGCCAAAGTATATGTTGCTTCTGAAAAACATTGCCATTTCTGTAGCTTAGTGCAAGCTTTGTCTGTAACGTGTTCAATACAAGCTTTCATCCCTGACGTTCTTGATCCAAGGCAGCTCATTATTTTGTTACTTCCTTCCCATGCAGTGAGTGTGAAGTTAACTTTGACTTGCTCCATTTTTTCTAATCATTGCAAAAATTAAAGTACCTAAAATAGTATGCATGTAAAAAATGGGGGCGAATGAACACTTGGGTAGGATCAGATCTACAGGGTTTTAGAGCTTTGTAAATGTCGTTTACATGATAATCCGAATTGATGATATGTAATTAATAATTACAGTGTTATTCTGCACTAGAAATTTCCACTTGAACCGCCCACAGAAACCACCTCTTTTGATGGTTCACCCAACCTCCAGTAATAGCAGATCTGCTGAATTATATTGTCAATTATTTACATTCAGTAGGTGCCAAACCAGCAATGTAAATTTAATGGCCTGGATTTTGTGGTCCTCAAAGGAAGCCTTTCTGTGCTGAGAACTTCACTTCCTCTTATGGTGCAGTAAATTGCAATTATCTTTAATGACGATTCTCAGTCTGGATCCGCAGAGATGTCATCAGCCTAACTAAGCATCTAATCATATTGAGTTATTCTCACCAGCAGCCAGCCAGAAACTGGGAAGCACTAAAATTAAAATGCTTTCAAAACAATTAATTATTGCAATGGTTATTTGCAATGATGCGGGAAGAGAGAGGTGATGCAGCCCAATTGAAAGAGGGAATACAGTAAACTTTGATAGATTGCTGCCAGTGAACTTCCAAAATCTATCCAATGAGTTGTTACAATTGACATTGAGTTTCCTTCCCTTTATTGCATATAGTCCTGTGCCACTGACCTATCAGGTACTTCTATTTTAATCTATTTTCTTATCCACATGTACAGCATGAATTATCATCTTAATGCCAAAGTGGAGCAACAAAAAAAAGGTAATGCTGAGCTTTATGTAGATTTCTTTGTAGATGCAGCTTCTAGAATATAATCACAAAGAACATCAGATAGCTTGAAGAATTTCATGAGGAAGTGAACCAGTTGTCTGACCCAACAGAAAACTAAAGGCTGAACAATAGACTCAGCAATAACCAGGACATCTCCTTGCCGAGTCTTGTGGGCACAGGCCTTTGCAGATAGGGAAGAACAGAATTCACTGGAAGGGGATAAAACACCAGTCGACCTCAGGACAACACTATTTTTCTGTACCCGTCTTACAATAGAGCATGAACAGCCACAATAGACAATGAAGTGAAATATTAGCATGGATAAAGAATTGGTTGGCTAACAGGAAGCAGGGAGTAGAGATTTTTTTTGGTTTCACCAGCTATATAATTGCTGAGGCCTCAATTATTTGTAATCTACATCAATAGAACTATATGATGGGACCAGACGTATGGGAGCACAATTTTCTGACGACACCAAGTTGTCAACCAGAGATAGGGAATAGGAGAAAGGAAATTAATAGGTCAAGTGAATATGCAGTAATTTGGCCGATGCAGTACAATGTGAAAAATAACAAGGACATGTCAACTCTGGTAGGAATAAAAGGAAAGACATATACTAATTAAATAGTAAGAAATTACATAATTTGGTGGTATGGAGGGATTTGAAAAGCCTGGTACATGAATCGCAAAAACTTAGCATGTAGCTACAGCAGATGTTTGGAAAGGCAAATCAAATGTTGTCGTTTTTATTGTATGCAGATTGAGAAAGTATCACACTTGATATTGTAATGCAAGTATTGCAAAGTTCCACGCTGAGAATCACCATTAAAAATAAATATGTTTTGCTACAGTTGTGTAGGAGTTTTGGTGAGACCGCATCTAGAATACCGTGTGTTTTTTGAAAAAGGATACAATGGTTTTACAACATTCAGAAAAAGTTCGTTTGACTTATTCCAGGCTGAAGGACTTACCTTACAATGAAGTTTAACAGTTTGGGCCTATATTCATTAGAGTTTAGAAAAATGGGAGGTGGTCTTCTTGAAACAAGTAAGATCTTCAGCAAGATGCCACCACCAGAACACTTTGCAGAACATCTACACTCTACTCATGAATAAAACCCTGAGCTACCCTGACACTTAATACCCCACCCTGCTCCCTGGCCAACATCTCTGTCTCTAGCTTGCTGCAATGTTCTAGCAAAGCTCAATGCAAGCTGGAAGAACAATACCTCATTTTCTGCTTAGGAACCCTGCATCCCCCCTGGACTCAATATTGAGTTCAATAATTTTAGGGCCTGAACTCTCCCATGTCCTAGCCCCCTACCCCACACACCAGGCCTTGTGACCACATAGCTTGCTGTTACACACTTTCTTTTGTTAGTCGCTAACAGTCCCCATTAACAACTATTTACCTTCCCGACCAGATCGTTACCAACACCTTTGTCTGTCCAAGTGTTTTTTCTCTCTCTTTAGGCTCAATCCTAATGTTTACTCTCTACCATATCCCACCCACCCTATTTTCCGCACATAAACTGACGTTTCCCAGCTACCATCAGTTCTGAAGAAGGGTCACCGGAGCCAAAATAGTAACTCTATTTTCTCCCTCACAGATGCTGCCAGACCTGCTGAGCTTTTCCAGCAACTTCTGTTTTTGTTCAAGATCTTCAGGGGACTGAACAAAGTTGATACTGGGAGGATGTTTCCTTGTCTGATGGAGACCAGAGCCAGAGAATAAAATTTAAGCATACAAGGTCCATGTAAGATTTGAGGGAAGTTTTCCTGTCAGGGGATCATTAGTTTGTGCAATTCTCTTGCCCAGAAAACAATGAAGGTAGAATCATTGAATTTATTCAAGACTAAGCTAAATAGATTTTTGATAGACAAGGGAGCCAAGGGTTATGACAGGGGTCAGGATAGGGAGACAGGGAACTGGAGTTGAGATCACAATCAGGTCAGCTTGGTTTTATCAAATTGTGAAGCAGGTTCAAAGGACTGAATGACCTGTTCCTAATACAATATCCTACAACCATGGGCACAGTCCACCATCTCCTGAGACAGAAGGATGCCATCACTCCAAAAGTGTAATGTGGATTAACAGCCTAGCGTGATGGAAGTAGATTGTGAAGTCCTGAAGACAGGTTAAGATGACTGGGGTCAAAGATCAATCCAGTGCTAGAAAATCTGTTTTATAATTTTGTGACCTGGGCTTGAACCCTTGGCAATCATGTTCAATGTACTACTCCTCTTTTCCAGGACTGTTTGAAGGCCAAATAAAATGAGTTGGATTAAATTTCACTCCAGCTCCTGCTGAACACAATTCGAGATAATAAAATAAGAGGTTAAAGTATTAATTTGCACATTTAGCATAGTTTGGTAGGATATGCCACCGGACACTTTGGCATCACCATCTGAAAAAGTGCTCAATAAATAGATACAAATGCTTATTTTCTGGCTAGCACCTATACTTCAGGTCACTGAGTTTGTTTTCATTTTGGAGGTATTGTATTCGAATTGCTTTTGTCAATGTTATTGCTGCCGAGCTAAATGCCATAAGTAAAGTTTAGGGCTTAATTGCTTTTGTAAATGTTAGCAGCAAGTTTACCTTGCACATTCCAAACTCCTTTATAACAGATCTCAATTGAAAGTGGATATACAATACCCACCCTTGAGCTAACTTGGTTTCAATTGAATATGCAGATTGACGTGAATTTTTCAGAAATTAGATAGTTCAATCTATTTTGTCCATCTGGTCATTTTCTTTTTGATTTGCCTTCCAAGGAGTTCCATTATTTCAATATGCCTGAAGCAAGACAGAGTAGCCTGTTACTTCAGGATTTTCAATCATTTCTGATGGCACAAAGTAAGTTATTTAAGGTTTATGATATGTGTCATACTTAATGCCAAATGTAGCGTTATTGTTTGACTAAAGCAAGGGCATAGCAACCTGACGTTATGAAATTTTAAGTCATTTCTGTACTCACTCTGACCCAATTGTAAAATTTAAAGGCTTCAACTTGCAATACCTGCATTACAATGTCAACAATGTTTTTTTGCTGAAGGAACATGTTAACCTAGGTTGTGAACAGATTGGAGTCTTGGCAGCTTAATGTCATTTATCACTTATTACTCTGATTGGGTAAATTCGACAATTAACAACAATTGTGTTTTAATTCCTCACAGATTAGAAGAATGAGATTAGGTTGCACTGAAAAAAGACTGGTGTTTTAGGATTTCACAGGGCAGCTGTAGTCCTATCCAATAAATTACCTACTGTAATTATTGGTATCCATCTTGGGGACTGTAGCTCACCGCCTACAGCCAGTAGCCAATCAGAGGGCTGACAGGCTTTCGGGCTCAGTAGCACCACTATGTATTATGGTGGCCATTTCTGGTGCTGCAGCAGGGCCCGGAAGAGCAATGAGGGAGAAAGCCCCAGAACAAAAATAGAACGTTTTAGCTTGCTGGGGCTCATGAGGTAGATCCCAATAAAGGAAATGGGTGTGCCATGATGGATCACAGGTGCCCTTTCTTTTATCAGGTCTCCTTGTGTGGCCAAGTGGCCACAATTTCCATACAAGTGGCATTGGGAAGAGACTCTTATGTGGCCACTAATTGGCCACTTTACGGGCTCAATTGATCAAAGATGAACAGGTTGACCGCCACTCACCCCTCCACTAGTAAAAAGATGGATTCAGCCCTTGCTCACTCATTCAATGTTAAAGGCCCTCCACCTCCACATTCCTGAGATGCCTCTAAAATCCCAGCCATAAAATCCTTAAGGAGCTTGTAATGCTATTCACAGATTCAAAATAAAAGGTAGACATTAATTACTTTAAAAGCTTAACTCGGATCAAAAGCCCGAATGAATATTTATATAAAATAACAATATGGGCTATTTTTGAGCTCAATGCCAAATATCTTTGCACAAATATTTGCTCCCTCATTACTACTTGTTAGGATCGCTGTGAGACCAATGTCTGTTGGAAAGGAATATGAACTTCCAGTGAATAGTAGAAAGGATATGTGACAACAGTTCATGTTTTCAAACTTCTACTGTAACAAATAAACTAAAAACAATATTAGCCAAACATAATTTTAGTATATTACCTATTCTTTAAACTACAGAAAACTTTCCCCTTTTACTTTCAACAGAACTTAAAGTCTCACTTCACAGTTATACACATACTGTCGATTAGGTGGACATTTTCCCAGAGTCAGTCCAAAGTCATTCTTGGCTTACCATTATTTTCCATTCCCACTTGGGTAATTTTTAAACCATGAACTGATTTTGTAATGATGGATTCTCCTAGGGATCCATTTTCAAAGTAATTCCTACTGCTTTCTTCTAAATCTTCAGGGACCTGATCTTTTCAATCCAAGCATGATCTCCCATGTGTAATCCTGAATGATAAACCATCAAGATCGGCTGCCTTTGTCCTGTCTCTCACTCTCTCTCTCAAATCCTGGCAGACAGGCTTGTCTGTGAGTTTGGAAACTTTTAGCACTATCCTATAAATGCTACCCTCTCAACAACCATGGCAAGATGAATCACATAGGTCTTGTAATTCGGCAGAAATGGGCTATCCTTTCCACTCCCAACTTAATTTTTTCTTAAAACCAAACAGACAACTAAATTAACACTATTTACAAAATCTGATACTCTTAATACTTTCCTAGAACTTTGGAGACCGACAGTCTATCTGGAGTCAGCACAACTACTATGCCATTGTTTACAAATATCTTGATCCTTCTTTGTGGCAAGAGAAACTGTGCTCCATTCAATTTTTAACAATCAAAGTAGCCAGGTTTACTATTAGCCAAATTTGAAACAGATCACACGGCAAACCCATGCATCCCATTCCTCCTTAATTCCTCCATTTGACCTAAGCTAAAACTAACCATACCAAAATCATGAAGTTAAAAGCTTTGTATTCATAACATACTAAACATCTATTTGCAAATATGTAAGAATGAGTCAAGCATTTAACATGTACTCAATAATTTGCAAAATTGAGTAGCAATTTATTTGAGCTTAAAGCTAATTCTTAGATCAGTATCTGTAGCCTAAAGTTCAATTCTGAAGGGTCTCCGGACCCAAAAGGTTAACTTTGCTTTCTCGAAAGGTTTTGCCAGGCCTGCTGAGTATTCCCAGCAATTTCTGATATTGTTTCTGATTTCCAGCGTTTACAGTTCTTTGGTTTTCTGTAAACTAGTGTGTTTTTCTGAATGACACTTGAAGGTTATTTACACTTTTATCAGAACTGGCAAAGTTGGCAGTGGTTTACAAATATCTGCCAATCAAGTGAAAATTTTTAGTCTATTCTTCAGATTGCCTGTGCAACTGCTGCTGAAAAGTGCAATGTTCTTAACAATTATATCACCAGAGCATTCATATTAGCTGATTGTCCCTGAGGCTATCAGGGCCTTCCTTACCTTTACGTTATTCAACTTTGAATGTTTATTTAAATATGACTAAAACTACAGCCAGAATTTCCTTATCTGATGTGGAGAGTATGAATCACCAGATCAAGTAGGAAAGGTTCTCACGCACCTTCAAACAATTCTGTGCCAATGTATCCCTTATACAGGAGACTGCAATGGCATAATCACAACAAGATAAGCTGAGATTCAAGTCACGCAATGAACCTGGGTAGTGCTCTCAATTTAGTTTACCATTGCATAGCATTGCTTTAGGCGATAATCCTTTGAAGCCTCTGATTTAGGAGAACCTTTTGCACTAATAATATAATTGCGCCAAGATAATGAATATTCCACATACAATATATACAGGAATACTCAAAATAGCAAAATCAGTATGCCTGGCTGCATGTGTGGAGGGGCAAACAGAATGAATGGTTGGAATTTAATGCTCATAATGGGGGTGAAAACAATTGGCTGGAGAACCAGAGTCCTGCATCTTTGTTGGGGAAGGTTCACTATCAGGCATATAGATAGCCGACTCTATGCCAGCAGTTCCCCTTTGCCCATCAGCAATACTGCCTATGGTAGCCGTGTACCCGTGTACACAAGGGCTTTGGGGTTGTTGGTGGATCCAGGACACAGGTGAGGGTCGGATGGGATTCATGGGGAATGTGTTGCTGGCTAGGGGGTTTTCAGAAGTAAAGCTCCATGTGGGTTCTTAGCTCAATCAACCACTGAGTTCCATTGAATGAGGAATCCTGCATCCATCCTGCCAGAACCCTGCAGAATGGGCTGCACATGTTCACTGCTGGTTGCATACCAGGGCTGGTCAGGTGAAGCTCTTAAGTAGATATTAATTAGCACACAGACAGGAAGGCTTTCCTCAAGCCTTCTCCAGACTTAATCAACGAAATGCAACCCCATTTACAAAGTCATCACCAGGGAAGCATTAAATTCCAATAATTGCACCAGTTACCAATCAGTTCAACACTCCATCCTGCTGCCTTTTTGATCTTTCACTCTTAAATGCCTGCAGTTTTCCAGTGAATTTAGTACAAATTCACAAGAAACATCTTACCTTTCAACCAGGCACTTTACAGCCCTCCTGACTCAACTTCGAATTCAATAATTTTTGATCATAATCTTTGCCCTCATTCTGTTGTGTGTTTCTTAGCTAATTTGCTTTTTATTCTCCTATCCCATTACTCTCTTATTTACTGTACTTTGTGTTCAGACAGTAGTTATTGAGGATCCTGCCATTCACAGCATCTCTAGACAAATCTACCTTTCTCTTATGGGAGCAGGAATGCTGACATTTCGGATCGGAGCCCTCCTTCAGAAATCGAGGATGGGGAAGGGAGCTCTGAAATAAATAGTGAGAGGCTCGGAGACCTCTTTGTAGAGACCTGTGCTCGGTTTATGACAAACAACAGCACCTTCCAGTCGTGAACCACTTCAACACCCCCTCGCACTCCCTAGGTGACATGTCCATCTGGACCTTCTTCAGTGCCACAACGACACCACCCAGAATCTGGAAGAGCAACACTTCATATTCCGCCTTGGAAGCCTACAACCCAATGGTCTCAATTTGGACCTTACTAGCTTCAAAGTCTCCCTGCTCCCAGCCTCATCCCATCACCAACCCTCTCTCTCATCCCCGCCTCCTTGACCTATCCGTCTTTTCTGTCACTTATCTGCTCTTCCTACCTCACTGACCAATCCCCACCACTGTTGACCTGCACTTACCTATCACCATCCCAGCTACCTTCCCCAGCCCCTCTCATCCTCGCCTCCTTGACCGACACAATCTGTCTGTCTTTTCTCCCACCTAGCAGCTTCTCCCACCTCACTGACCAATCCCCACCACTGCCTACCTGCACTCACCTATCACCATCCCACCTACCTACCCCAACCCCACCCCTTCTCTCTCTATTGATTACAGATGTCCCTTCCCCCTCCCCCATTTCTGAAGAAGTGTCCCAACCTGAAACATCAGCTTTCCTGCTCCTCAGATACTGCCTGGCCTGCTGTGTTCCTCCAGCTCCACACTATGTCATCTCTGTCTCCAGCATTGGCAGTTCTTAATACCTCTCAATTTTTCTCTTTACTTATTCCATTACTGCTTCCTTTTAACATGCATCATGAAAAGTTTTGTAATTCAATCTCTTTTCCCCTTCAAGTTATCACAGATCTTTCCACCCCCATTCCACCCTCACTCATCTCATTCATTGCAAACCTACGGAATTTCTAACTTTACAGTATTCTGGTGAAAAGTCACTCACCTGAAACATGAATTCCATTTGACTTTCTAGAGATGCTGCCAAGCCTGCTGACTATTTCCAGCATTTTCTATTTTAATTTGAAGCTTCCAGCAGTATTTTACTTTAAAATGAATATTTCAGTTTTCTTAATCCTCCCAAAAGTTTACAACAAATACAGGTGGATAAGTTGCATTTCCTCAATAGTATAATGCAATTTAACTGCATAGAATCGCACACCAATGATGGTAATGCTATTGAATGTCAAGGGACAATGGTTAGATTCTCTAATACTAGAGAGGATTATTGCCTGGCACTTGTGTAATGCGCATGTTTCTTGCCACTTATCAGCCCAAGCCGCATATGGACATGAACTGCTTTATCATTTGAGGAATTGTAAGTGGTGTTGAACTAATGTATTCATCTGCATAATCCCAGCCCTAACACTTCTGCCTATATTGATGAAGCTGTTGAAGATGGTTGGGCCAAGGACACTGCCTGAGGAATTCTTGTAGGGAAGCACTGGGACAGAGATTCTTGGCTTCCAAAAGTCAAAACCATTCTCCTTTGTGCTAGGTATGATTCCCACTAGCAGAGAGTTTACCCCAATTCCCGTTTACTCCAGTTTTTCCTAGTATCCTTGATGCCACAATTGGTTAAATGCGGCCTTAATGTCAAGTATCATCCTCTTACCTTACCACTAGGTAAGTTTAGGTCACTTGTCCAAGCTTTGATGAAGGTTGTAATGAGGTCATGGGCTGAGTGGTTCTGATAAAAACCAAAGCAAGTGTCAGTGAGCAGGATATGCATGTAAATGCCAGTGGATTGCACTTAACAGGCCAATCCATCACTTTGTTGATGATCAAGAGCAGATTGAGGCAGCAATTGAATGTATTTGATTTGTCCTGCTTTTCGCCAACAGGATATACCTGAACAATTTTTTACATTATTGGGTAGAGACCTGTTTTGCAGCCGGCCAGGGTGTGGCTCGTTCTGGGGCTCAAGTCTTCAGTACTATTGCCAGAATGTTGTCAGGGCCCACAGCCTTTATAATATGCAATGTCTCCAATTTCTCGATGTCATGTAGAGTGCAGAGTGGTAAGCATCACAGTTTTAGGTATAGTGGGAACTGCTGATGCTGGAGAATCCGAGATAACAAGGTGTAGAGCTGGATGAACATTGCAAGCCAAGCAGCATCAGAGGAGCAGGAAAGCTGATGTTTTGGGTCAGGACCCTTCTTCAGAAATCAGTTTTAAGTATGCCCAGTACTGCATCTGTTCCTGGTATGCTCTCCAGCACTCTTTATGAACTTAGAGCAAGAATAGGCAAATCAGCTCCTTGATCCTGCTCAGCCTTTCAATATGATCATGGCTGATCTGTTTGTATCTTGAGTTCTACATTCTCATCTGTCTCTGCAATAAACATTGATTTCATTGCCAAATAAAAATATGTCTCTGCCATAAAAGTATTTAATGACCCTGCCCCGAACACTTTCTGCAGTAAAGAGTTCCAAAGTCTCACAACCATCTGAGAGAAACCTATTAAAATTGTGCCCCCTAGTTCTGGACTTACCCTTGGAAAGAAACATAATTTCTATACCCACTTTGTCAGGATGGTTCAGAATCTTATATCGTTCAATCAAGTCACCCCTGACTCTTCTAAAATATATGAAAGCAAGCCCAGCTAACACAAACTTTTCTCATGAACTGATTTCAGGGACTAACCCAGTAAACTTTCTCTAAACCACATCCAACATATTTACATCCTTTCTTAAATAAGGAGACCAAAGCTGTCCACTGTATTTGAAATGTAGTCCTCACCAATACCCTACATAACTGATGCACTACATCCTTACTGGTATGCTCAATTCCTCTTGCAATAAAGGATAGTATCCCAATAGCCTTTTAAATTACGTACTGTGATTCATGCAATAGAACATCTGGTTTCCTCTCTACCTCAGAATTCTAGAGTCATTCTCTATTTAGGTAATTCTCTGTTTTTTTTAATTTGTCTTGACAAAGTGAACAATTTTACAAGCTTCCACATTATACTCCATGTGTTGAATTTGTTTGCCCACTCACTTAACATATCTGTATCACACTGCAATTCTCTTCTATACTGTTCACAATGCCCTTTCTTACCTGTATTTGCATAATTTGTAAACTTAGCTCCCATGCCTTTGCTTCCTTCATCTAAGTCATTCATATAAATTGTTAGAAGCTGAGGCCCAGCAGAGACACTTGCAGCCCCCTATTCGTCACATTCTGTCAATCAGAGAAATACCATTTATGCATACTCTGCGTTTTCTGCTAACTAGCCAATCTTCCATCCATGCTGTTATGTTACATTCCATACTATGTGCTTCTATTTTGGTCAAAAACTTTTTTATGTGGCACCTTGTAAATGCCTCTAGAAGTCCGAGTGCAGTACACAACACGCTCCCCTTTACCTGCAGCACACAGTATTCCTCAAATAATACTAATAAACTGGTTAAATGTGATTCCCCTTTCATAAAATAATGCTGACATTACCCAATTACATTGAATTTTTCCTGAGTGCCACGGCATAACCTCCTTAATGAGCCCCACACCATCTCCATAACAGATATCAAACTAATTGGCCTACAGCTTACTATTTCTGCCTTTCTCCCTTCTTGAAAGGAAGATTCATGTTTTCTGCAGTCCAGAAGCAAAGTTTGGGAAATGAACATCAACACAACCTCATTACCCAACTCTTTTAGGTCCGAGGATTAAGTCCATCGGGATCCAGAGACTTGTCAGCCCACGGTTCCATCAATGCGCTCAGTATGAGTTTCTGTGGTAGTTTCACCAAGTTCCTCTCTCCCTTCCTCCTCCCGCTTTATAAACAGTACTGGGATATTTTCTGTACACTTCACAATGAAGACATGCAAATATTTGTTCACTTCTTACACCATTTCCTTATTAATTACTATTAATCCCTCATTCTCTAGCGACAAACACTCACTTACTCTTTTCATTTTCAGACACCTGTCGAAACAATTGCATTTTGACATTCATTTCGGCATTTCGAGCTAGTCTCTGATTAATCTTTTAGTCATTCTCTGCTGCTTTTTATGCTCTGACAAATCTTCTAACCTACTACTAATCTTTGCACAATCGTATGCTTTTTCCTTAAGTTTTATGTTTTCCTTAACTTCTTCAGATAACCCTGAATATAGTGTCCCCACTTCGGATGCTTTTTCTCATGGGAAGTACACTTATTCTAAGTATTCTGAAATGTCTTCCAAAATATCTACCACTGCTTTTCTATTGATCTGTGTGCTAACCTAAGATTCCAGTTCACTTCAGCCACCCTTGATGAAATAGGGGACATCATCTCAATAATGACTGAGCGGTGATCATTCTGACCAATACTGTCATGGACAGTCACATCAGCAAAAATTAGATTGGTGAGGACAATGTCAAGTAGATGTTTGCCCCTTGTCGGTTCTCACATCAACTGTAGCAGACCCAATCTATCAGCTGTGTCCTTTAGGGCTCAGTCAGATCGGTCAATAGTGGTGGATGAAAATTGCCCAGCCAGGGTACCTTCTGTACGGATGGTAGATAGTAATTCACAAAACAATACTGTTCTTTGACTGACACTTGATAGCAATACTGAGTGACTGGTGCATTGACTAAAGAGCTGTCTTTTACAGACAATGCTAATAGAATTCCTACAGTGTGGAGACAGGCCCTTTGGCCCAACTGAAGCCCATATCGACTCTCAGAGCATCCCACGCAGACTCATTCCCCTATAACCCACCTAATCTACACACCCCTGAACACTACAGGCAATTTAGCATGGCCAATCCACCTAGCCTGCACATCTTTGGACTGTGAGAGAAAACCAGAACTCCCAAAGGAAACTCATGCAGACCCTCGGGGAGAACTTGCGAACTCCACACAGTCACCCAAGAGTGGAATCAAACCCAGGTCCCTGGCACTGTGAGGCAGCAGTACTAAACACTAAGCCACCATGCCACCCCTCAACTGACAACAAAAAATGGATCAACTGATCGCTCATCTTCATTGTTTTGTGTAGTCTTGCACTGCCTGTTTCCATGAATAATTAGTGATGACAGTTCAATAATAATTTAAATAGCTTAAAATGCTTCGACGATTTTGGAGGTTGCGAAAGCTAATATATAAATTGGGAGTTATTCATTTATTTTGCAATGAAATGATTAAAATAGCTCTATCTTTTGAAACCAAAGCTGATTTTCCATTTGAACTTCTTGTCCAAGTATTCATAATTCAGTGACCCCTAATGTAAGGGCCAATACTATCATGGACTGTTACATCGGCAAAAATTAGATTAGTGAGGACAAGGTTAGGTAGATGTTTGCCTCTTGTTGATTCTCACATCAACTGTAGCAGACCCAGTCTATCAGCTATGATGGAATTGTGAGATTCAAATAACATTACAGGCATGGACTCAAGGGGTCAAATGACCTCCTTCTGTGTTGGAAATGACTTAATTTTCCTGAACCTCAATTCATGGGCTTCCAAAATTGTGTGCCGAAATGGAGTACAGTGACCAATGCACTTGTACGGGGAAAGGAATTAGAGAATGCAGCAATAAGTCCAAAATGGTCTTGCCTCACAAACAATGTCATGGTGCACCACTAACATGCCTGACAGTCAAGGACATGTTGGGGGCCAATCCAGCCAAGTGTCCGCCACCCAAGCTGAAGGTGATGGTGAGGTGACAAAAGCCAAAAATGGAAACACCAACAAGAAACAAATTAGTGGAACTGAAATGGAATATTATGGACCTGAATTTGGTGCACAGATTTTATTTCAATTTTTCCACCAGTCTCCTCTGCTGATATTATGATTTATCCTAGTCTGAATAGCCCTTGCTGGGTCTGGCTATTCATTGTTATTGGGTGCTGATAGAGACTATTATTGAAATATTGCATTATTGTACTCTGAATACCCAGTCTTTTGTCAAACCACTGGGTTTTTCCCAACAATCAACGATGATTTCAAGTCATCATTAGACTCTTATTTCCAGATTGTTATTAAATTCAAATTCCACCATCTGCCAATCTCCAGAGATTTAAACCCTGGTCCCCCAAATATTAACTGGAGTTTCTGGATTAATAGTCCAGTGATATTAAAGACTGTTGCCTTTCCTAATGTGATATACAGTTTCTTTTATCGTTTACATATTTAAATAATACTATTTTTATCTTTCCTTTCTGGCTTGAAGGCAGTGTCATCCGTGAGGGCGCCCTGATAAACAATTGCAAATCTTTGCCAAGTTTAATTTAGCCAATTTGGTCACATTAGCTTGGAATCATATTTTTGGCTCACAAATGAAATTCTATTGAATTTCTCAAAAGTGATATAATTCATGAAATTAGCAATTATCTGCTCCATGAATGTAAAAATGCACTCGCACATAAATGTAAGGAAACCAAAAATAACTCCATGGAAGTTGTGTTCTACCACAGAGCTGGAAAGATTTGGGGTCAGAGCATGTATTTTATTGAAGGCATTTTCAGCATGTGTGGAAATAATTTGGATCAGTTTCTATTAATCCTGAAAGCTCTGCAATGCATCAACTTAAATCCCCTTGAGGCACATGATCCCACTTGGATCACTGGATAAATGCAATAGAGTGTGAAAGGGTCACACAGAAGGTTGCTGAGTTAGACAATCTAGGGCATAACAATCTGTCCCCGATGTTTCTGTTCCCAAAGGTTTGGCAAAGGGGAGAAATCAGTCCACATCTGCCAGCCTGACAGAGGTCTCTGTTGAAAAACACATGTATGTGAACCTCCATCTGAGGTCAGATTAAGTGGTAACGCCCCTGTGGTTCTGCTGATATTTGCTATCAAAGTTTGCATATGAAGAATGGGCTAGGTCTTGGGATGTTGCCAGGATCCAAGGAACCAGACTGCCCATGAGTCAGGATCTTGAACAGAGGAAAGAAAATCAAGGAAAATGTTCTCAGTTCATTGTTGCCAAAACGTATTGAATACCTTCCTCTAACAAATTAACATAGCTTCCCTGTCTGGCAGCTACATCATGAAGAATGTTGATGTGAGGGATAGGGTGCAGAGGATTGAGGTGACGTCAGTCGACATAAAACAGCATGAGAAAAAGAGAAAAGGAGAAAAAGACCTCTGATAGCACCACAAATCTGTCAGATATTTTATATTTATATATATGTGTGTGATACCAATAATTTTTTAAAAATCTGTCATTGTTCAACCAGCCTAGTAATTTTCCTATTTATAACATACCATATATCTTCTATTCATACTAGGAAATCTGAGATTGACTTTGATGGTCAATACTGTGTTTGTGCTGTGCAACAATTTTGTGTTTTTTATTGCCACAGCCTGAAGGTTGGGCCTCGGATAACATTAGAAGGGAAGCAAGTTAATGAGCACATTGAGGGTGGGATTTGGAATTATAACTGCCACGCGGATGGGTGGCGGAAGAGCTGTTAGCCTTGGGGAAGGGAGGTGGGGAAGTTAAAATCGTAAAATGGAGAAACATGACAGCAACTTACAGTGAATATGTCCGCTCCAGGTTTAAGAAAGGCAGGCTGGTAGGTGAGCACTAACTTGCTCTTGAATGATGGGTCATTTATTTAAGTATGTTAATGAGGCTTGTATCCTTCATGTATTAGCAGCTGCTTGGATGAAAAGGCTGTCAGGTATAATTCCAAGGATTTACATGAATATGGGTATGAATAGGACAATGAAGCACTCATCTACATTAACGTAAACATTTTATATCCCTTTCGGACAAGAGTCCAGCAAAAAAAAGGGATAGCAACTGCTGTGACATGATTTCACGGAACAAAAGGACGAGGCAGGTAGGACTAGTTTAGCTTGGAATTGTGCTTGACATGGACTGGTTGGACCAAAGGGCCTGTTTCCATGCTGCGTGACTCTATGACTCTTTAACTGCAGATTTTGGAAATCAAAAACAAAACAAACTGCAAAAAAAAACACAGGAGGCCTGGCACCATCTGTGTAGAGAAAGCAGAGGTAATGTCTCAGGTCCAGTGACCCTCATTCAGATTAGAAATGCTGTGTTTCTCCAGCAATTTCATGTCTTTGTGCCATGATTTTCATTGTGGAAGCTTCAAGATTGAACTGTCAGCAATGGTTAAGAGAAAAATATCATCTGACTACAGCTTAATTCTTTCTTACAGAGTCATAAATCTGAAAACCTGCTACAAGGAGAATATTGCTCGACTCACTGATTCTTACCATTTCTCACACTAGCATTAGAAACACCATTTCAAAACTATTCTTGGCATTCGAGCAGCTCCATTAGAACAACAACTTCCATTTATGCTTTGTGTTTAATGTTTAAAAAAAGTCCCAAAGGGCTTTGCTGAACTCGGAAGGGAAAAATAGATGTGGTGCGACAGAAATTAAAGTCAGGATCAATGACCAAAGGTTTTTTCCAAACAGTTGAGCATTAAGGAAGATGGAGGTAGAGGCATTTGAGGAGAATTATATTTCAGAGTTTAGGAGTCAGGCAGTGAATGAATTGCTGTCAATACTTCCAGAGGCAGTGGAATGTAGTATCGAGTGTGGGTTGCCGCATGAGAAGGTAAAAGCAATAGAATGGATTTAAGGCCATAAAGGCCTTTTAGAAAAAAAGAATAATTGTACATTTGAGGTATCAGGAGTCCAGGGGCCAGTGTTAGTCAGTAAAACACAGAAATGATGAATGGGCCGGAATTAGGCATACGTGATGAGTTGTAAAAATTTGAATGAGTTAAAATGTCATTGTACAAGCTATGTGTCACCATGTGAGCAGAAAACTGCACAGGAACAAGAGTGGGCCATTCAGCCTGTTAAGCCTGTGCTGCTATTCAATTAGATCATGCCTGATTAATTACCTTCAGCTTTCCTACAATATCCCTTGATGTCAACAGTCTCAAAATAGCTATCAATTTCTATCCTGAGCAAGCTCAACTATTGCACTTGCCCCAACCCTCTGAACTAAAGAATTGCAAAGATTTGTAATTGTACCAGTAGGTCTTTAGTCCTGGGTAACTATTAACCTTAACTGAGTGGGAATCCTCTGAATTCATCACCTCTCAGGGACTTTTTTGGAGACTACCAGAAGCAGGCAAATCGGTCCTCAAGAATTCAATATTCCAGGCAATTTCCTTGGATTCAGGTGTGTCAGAAATTCTGCAATGTACTGACATGCAATTCTAGTCTACGTTGTTCCAAAGACTACCCAGCTATCGGAGTATTTGGTCCAGTAAATATTGCCATTGACATAATAACAACTTTAGGGGAAACTATCGTGTAAATGAAGTAGACACATGAGACAGGTTTATTCACTACAAACATCATCCCACAATAATTACATGAAGCATCAACACCCCCGACTACTGCTTGGGCTGAATCTTCAATAAAACCACTTCAATAAGGCTAATATATCGATGCAATTATACTCTTAAATTATTTCAGCTTTCAGTTACCCGCTTAGCTGCATTGTTTGATGAATAATTTATAATCAATCTCCAGTATCAATTTATTCCCAATATGATGTAACATCACACTGCCAGAAATTACACAAGGTTTATTTGACAAATGTTTCTTATTGACAATTTAAAAATGTTTGTTCCTCCAAGCATTTACAGTTTCTATTTTTGGTAATAAAAAATAAAGTTTAGAGACAACTGGTTAAAATATTTTGTGCTGAACATCATTAAACCTGAAGGAAACAAGTTCGTGATTAATAAGGCATTGGTAAGCTAAATGACTCATTAAATGGTCACCAAACATCTACCAGATAAAAGGGTAAACTGCAGCATTCTTGTTTACTCAGGCTGTGAAGCATGTCAAGTTGGATTTTGCAAAACCAATGATCCAGCGCCAATCCCACCAATATGAAACTCTCTTTCATTCTGCAGTCTAAGTTCCCATGCAGTCAACAATTTAATTCCATCTTCATTGAGAAGTAAATTGATGGCAGATGCTGACAGTCTCAATTCCATGGCCAACAAAATTTCCTTTACCTACTTAAGAAATCCTTTTCACACTGACATTTCTAAGACATCAGATATCTTTGAATCTGCTTAGAGGGTCCTGTTCTTTTCACACACCCTGGGTTCCATGGATGCCCAGCACCTCCCAAACAGTAACAAGTCACCTACATGTGATTAACTTTCCTCTTTAACTTCTTAATGGTAAACCCACCATGCCAATTATCATCATGTCCCTCATAAAGCTCTGTTTGACTATTCCCAACTCATTTGCCCCACTTACCATGACTCTGAGCCCCTAGCACAGCTGCATTCTTCATTGGGGAGGCAATGGCCATTAGTATTAGACAAATAATCCAGAAACTCAGCTACTGTTCTGGGGGCTTGGGTTCAAATTCCATCATGGCAGATGGTGGAATTTGAATTCAGCAAAGAACATGGATCTAAAGATGACCATGAAACCATTGTCAATTATCTGAAAAATCTATCTGGCTCATTAATATCCTTTACAGAAAGAAATCTGTTATCCTTACCTCGTCTAACCCATATATGACTCCAAACCCACAGCAATGTGGTTGACTTCACTGCCTTCCAGAATGGGCAATAAATGCTGGCCTGGCCTGAGATGCCAACATCCCAGCTTTGAGCATGAAGAGAATTCTCAGCAACTGGCAACACTGGGGCAGAGAGATTGTGATCTTTGATTGGCTAACGCAGCTCAGAAGTGGAATAGCTTGCCTGCAGGAGACAGAAGCCTGGACTCAAGAAACTAATTTCCTCAGGATTATAAAACTCAGGGGTGTCCATAAGGTCTGAAGTGCGGAGGTTCACTTTGGATTTTTCTGCAAATTGCCAGGATTGCTGAGATCAGGACAAATGCCAATTCACGCTTCACAACGCTGAACCAAAATTGAAAAGCTTTTTGCTAAAAATGGCTGCCCACAACTAAGAAAGTGAGTGAATTATTTATTTATCACATATATCAAGAAAGATACAGTGATGTAGTGTTTTGTCTCTACAAACTAGTGCCATTTTGAGTTACAACAAGAATAAAAAGAAATCCGGATACAACGCATTATCCTCCGACACTTCCGCCATTTACAATCCGACCCCACCACCCAAGACATTTTTCCATCCCCACCCCTGTCTGCTTTCCGGAGAGACCACTCTCTCCGTGACTCCCTTGTTCGCTCCACACTGCCCTCCAACCCCACCACACCCGGCACCTTCCCCTGCAACCGCAGGAAATGCTACACTTGTCCCCACACCTCCTCCCTCACCCCCATCCCAGGCCCCAAGATGACATTCCACATTAAGCAGAGGTTCACCTGCACATCTGCCAATGTGGTATACTGCATCCACTGTACCCGGTGCGGCTTTCTCTACATTGGGGAAACCAAGCGGAGGCTTGGGGACCGCTTTGCAGAACACCTCCGCTCAGTTCGCAACAAACAACTGCACCTCCCAGTCGCAAACCATTTCCACTCCCCCTCCCATTCTCTTGATGACATGTCCATCATGGGCCTCCTGCACTGCCACAATGATGCCACCCGAAGGTTGCAGGAACAGCAACTCATATTCCGCCTGGGAACCCTGCAGCCATATGGTATCAATGTGGACTTCACCAGTTTCAAAATCTCCCCTTCCCCCACTGCATCCCTAAACCAGCCCAGTTCATCCCCTCCCCCCACTGCACCACACAACCAGCCCAGCTCTTCCCCCCCACCCACTGCATCCCAAAACCAGTCCAACCTGTCTCTGCCTCCCTAACCGGTTCTTCCTCTCACCCATCCCTTCCTCCCACCCCCAGCCGCACCCCCAGCTACCTACTAACCTCATCCCACCTCCTTGACCTGTCCGTCTTCCCTGGACTGACCTATCCCCTCCCTACCTCCCCACCTACACCCTCTCCACCTATCTTCTTTGCTCTCCATCTTCGGTCCGCCTCCCCCTCTCTCCCTATTTATTCCAGTTCCCTCCCCCCATCCCCCTCTCTGATGAAGGGTCTAGGCCCGAAACGTCAGCTTTTGTGCTCCTGAGATGCTGCTTGGCCTGCTGTGTTCATCCAGCCTCACATTTTATCATCTTACATAAATATATTTCATCTTCAGTACATAGGGTCTTCAAACACAGCTCCAGCACTTCTGCAAGTTCTCTGCAGGGTGTCCCAGATCTCAAGCAGTCCTCACTCTGTGTACAGCAATGAAGATCCCACCAATAGTTCATTCTTTATGCTTACCACAGCCAGTAGTCCCTGCTGCAGGCACAGTCACCTCTGCAGTCAACAATCAGTCCATTCTCCGAACATACCGTGACCAGGAGTCCCCAAACCAGCCGACGATGCACCAAGTCCCTGAGTCCACACTCCTGGCCTACTGCTGCCAGGAGTCCCCGCCAACGCTGTAAGCAATGCCATGCCGACGCTGCTCCAACTTGTCGATAACAGCAGAAGATGATGAAAAGGAAAAAGAGAAAGAGAAAGCCCAAAAAGGTGAGAGAGAGAAGGATGTGGCCAGCCTCGAGCAGATGGGCTCAGGAGCCTGAACACTACCTACTGTGCCTGCGCTGCCATGTTGAATTCATCTTAATTCCCCCATTTCAGCACATGAGTATGTGGATAACCGTTGATCTCCATTTTCAAATAAATAAAACAAAGAACTGTGGATGCCAGAAATCTGAAACAAGCAAAAACTGAAATTCCTGGAGAAACTGAGCGGGTCTGGCAGCATCTTTGAAGAAAGAAACAGACACTTTGACTCCAGCGACCTTTCTTCTGAACTGGTGAGTTTCTCCAATTTTTACGAACCAGTAAAGCCTTGTTTTGATGTTCTCATCCTTGTTTTCGAATCCCTTCTTGGCCTCATCCCTCCCCATCTCAGTAATGCACTCGTGTCCTCCAACATTGGTTTCTTGCACGATCCTGATGCTCATCATTGGGTGGCAATGATGTCAACTGTTTTGTGTGTGGGCCCTGAATTGGAGAAACCAAATCTGGAGTTGGTATAAAAGATGACATAAAATACAAGCAAGAGTGATATTGGGTGTACTCAGCTCCATTTTAAATTCTTGATCCTTTACACTGGTCCAGTTGGTTCCATCCAAATCACACAGGAATCTGAGAATATTAGTGCAAACCAACGGAAATGTTCTCCCTCCTATGTGATGCTTTGGAAGACAATCTGATAAAAAGATTGGTTATCTCAAGAGACATTTCTAAAACATGTTGGAACACATCTGATACAGAGGCATTGGGTATTTATTTCTACTATCCTTTGGTATGTGGGTGTTGCTGGCAAGGCCGGTCTTATTTGGTTAACTCTAGCTGCCCTTGAGAAGCTAACGGTGGATCTCCTCCTCATAGCATTTCCTTCTTCAGTTCAACTTTGATGCTTTTGTATAATCATTTTAATTAATTCATTGGAGGTAGTAAAATAAAGAGTGAACCAAGTGTAACTGGGGTTCAAAGGCAAATTTACCTATCCTGTGGTCCTAAGGAGTCGCTAAACAGATCTAACAATTCAACATTGGATCTATAGGTCACGTTGGGCTAACAGCAGCAGCCAAGTGGTCCTGCAAAATCTCACATAACCCAAACTTTCTATTGTGATGATGAAGAATTTATTTCTTCGCATTGCAAAAATGTTTGTAGCTATAGGCATCACACTATACAGCGCACTGCCCAGTATCCTAGAGTGCTTATAATGCCTACATCCTGTGCCACTGCTCCATCCTCCCCTTTTATACTTGGGCCATGAGTCAGGCTGGTCACTTGGTGGCAAGGGCTACTGCCTGGATTAGGGCTCCTGTCGAGAACTTTGACACAAATACCTATGATCCCTTTATCGACAGATGTGGAGCTATGCTTCTGAACTGACCAGTGCAAACATCAAGATTTGCCATTTTGACCTACATACCACATTGCATTATTTTGGTAAAGGGACACATTTCAAAGTGCAGGGGGAGGAAGATGTTGAGAAATAGGAAGGAAACGGTTCAGTCAGCTCAGCTGCAGAAAAAGAAAAAAGTTCAGGAGGGCTGACAAGACTGCAACTGATTTAATGGAACTTCCCATGAACGCCTCCTCTTCTCATTGAAACTCCAACTGGCCCTAAATCCATGTAACTGGGCCCAAAGGGCTAAGTCTAAATACCTGTATAAAGCCTAACTTTGGGGTATTGTCTTTACAAATGAAGAACAAGACCAAAAGAAAGGCAAGAATTTCTATTTCACTGTGCCAAGTTACTCTGTCACTCTTCATTTCACAATTGCTTAGACTGAGCATAGTGATCTAAAATAGCACTTGTATAAAGCCCCAAGTCTATCCTACAATCTTGCTAACCTAGCTTATGTACGCTACACCCCAGAGTCTACAATGGGGAAGTTGCTGAAGATCAATTGATGTCAGTGGTAAGCATCACTGAGCAGTTTTCACAGCTCCAGCCACAGACTGCAATGGCTTGCTGCTGGCTTTGGCAGTCTGGCCCAGATGGTTGATTGATGCCAAAAGGGCACTGTGGTGGAGCGAATAGTTGTGCTCTCATTCTGAAATATGACTGCACCTGGCTTTGTCTTGCCACTGATGCCATTCTCATGGGTCCGCACCTTAGTATTCTTGTCCTGTGCAAGAACAGAATGATGACACAAGGCCTTTATACTTCGCACAGGCCGTACAGGATTCCAGAGCGAAACGTGGGAGGCAGTCTGAGCTCCCGTTAAAGTTATCAGAGCACCATATACTGCAACGTCTTTCATCACTGCGCGTTCCCTATTACATGATTAACTATATCGCCTGGATGCTCTCTGTAAAGATACAGTGGACAATGAAAATGGTTACCTCAGAATACAATGACATCTCGATCAGATGATCCAGTAGGCCGAGGAGTGGCAGATGGATGTTAATTTAGATAAATGCGAGTTGCTGCAGTTTGCATCCATTGGTTAACAGTGGTAGTTCAAATGCAGCCAGCACAACTGGTTTCCACAGAATGAAAGCATCATTGATTGGTACCAGGAAACTAGGTTTTGACTCAGATGATATATTCTATCACCAATCGGCTGGACATGGCGAGTGGTGCATGGTTAAGAAGATGGTGTTGGCTGAAGGAGGGAATTGCAAAGTAGTGTTGCTGGCATCAAAACATCACTACACTCTGACTGGCCTCATCAACAGCCTGCCCTGCATATTTCTGGTGAGCATTCACTACACATGTATTAGTACTTTAGCCAGGATTGAATCTGATAGGATTTCCCAACAAGCGTGCACAACTTAGAGTCTGAGTAATTTGGATCCATCTTCTCTGGAGATTGGAAGAATGAGAAAGTCTCTCATAGAAGTGGACAAGACGATAAAAGTCTTTACAGGTTAATGCTGAGAGATTCCTTTCCCCAGTTGGAGAATCTAAAACATTGTGGTCACAGTCTTAGAGGATAAAGAAGGTCATTTAAAACTAAGATGGGGAGAAATTACTTGGCCAAAATGCGTGTGAACCTTTGGCATTGACTACCCCAAGGATTATGGACATTGTATTGTTAAATATATTTAAGACTGCGTAAAGACTTTTATTTTCAGAAATGTAAAGTACAAAAATGGAAGTTTGCATTACCGTGTCGAAGAGAATGAAACAGTTTATTTTAATAACTCTAAGGAAATGTGAAACTGCATGGTGTACATTGGTTATTGATTGTCCAGGGCATATAACCTTGGAGAGCAGGATTTGATACTTTTGTGAGACTAACTTGACAAAGCTGCCCAGCAACAGCTTTTGGATATATTTTAAGTTGCAGCATTGTCACAAAAATGAGAAGACAGCAGTTACACTCTGATCTCTAAGGCCAGCAATCAAACACTCTGTCTCTCCATCAATGAGTGGAAAAGAAAAAAAATGCAAAGACTCTGAAAGGAAAAGTTTCTAAATCAAGCAAAAAAACATTTCCAACTGATCAGCCACCAAAATGAGGATCATTGCAATTGACAACAATATGATATCATCCACAAAATCAAAGGAATTATGAGAAAGTCACTTCATTTCACACTTACAGTTTGGGCTCTTGATTCTAATGAACTTCCTCTGCACCTCCTCTAGTGCAATCTTACCCTTCCTAAAGTGTTGTGACCAAAACTTGCCTAACCAAAGTTCTGCCCAACTCCAACATGACCTCCCTGTTCTTATAATCGAGGTGGTGACTGATAAAGGTAAGTGCTCATTAGCCTTCTTAAGGACCGTATTAAGGTGTCCACCCACCTTCAGGGATCTGTGGGTAAGTACCCTCAAGATCCCACCGCTCCTCTGAGCTTTCTTGTATTCTGCCATTCAGTGAGTATTTCCTTGTCTTGTCACTTCTTCCAAAGATGCTATTTTATCAAAACTTCGCGAACATTTTTTGAATTTAGTATATTTGAAAAAGTATGGAAATCCAATCAGAACTTTAACATTGAAAGAATATGAAGCTGTTGAATGAGCTCTGACTGAAAAAGACAATATAATGGATTGTGGAAACAATCAGCAAGTGTTCATAGATTTGAAAATGCTGAGGCTTGTTAAAATGACATAATGGTCCAAGAAAGTAGATGGTTGCAGATTTACCTACTGTTTTCTGATCCTAAATATACTTGTATTCACCAGAAAGTTCACCTAGTGAGTTTTAGTATGTTTATGTAATGCATCTACCACATTTGTCTGTGGTTCATAAAACATATCCTCGCTATACCGTCATTAATACATAGAAGCATGCTGGGAATGTTCCATTATGTTCTACTGCAGGCTTCAAGAGAAAGCATTTCATAATTGCATGTTTAAGTTTAGGGTGGAAATGCTCTGGATAAAGAACCCTTTCATTTATCATGAGAGCAAAGAATTGTAGCAAATCTGAGTATAATTTTCAAAAAAATATTTTAAAGAAAGGTGAATGGGGTGATATTTCCAGTATCATTAAAAGGCAAATTGTGGCTTGTTTTGATCTTTCAATGGACATGCATTCATTATGGGACTAAATGTTGTTATAAAACTATCTGACTTAGGAAGATGAGAGGCTGGGACTTTGACTTTCATCTTTGAGGTTTGTGTTTACAGAAGCAGAAGTAATTCAGTAATACTGTACCTGAAACATATCAGAAGGCAAATCCTGAACTGAAGCTGATTTCAGAAAACAAAGTAAATCTCAGCCCAGATTCAGTTGACACAAGGATGAGATTATAAGAATTTTAAAAGACCCTTAGGCTCATCAAGATCATCCTGTTTCAATTGATCTCAACACAGCCTATCTGCCTTCTCATTATGAAGTTACAGATCTTACGTTCAAAGGAAGCTTGGGTCATAGCCTAATCTCCAAACAATAATCCTTTCCTGGTGAACATGTCCTCAGATTTTACTAGCTCATGTTGTGTAAAGTAAACAAACAATTTTACCAATTAAAAGGGCCAGGAGCAGGCAGATGGGACTAGGTTAGTTTGGGATTATGCTTAGCATGGACTGGTTGGACAGAACAGTCTATTTCTGTGCTTTATGACTCTATGACCACATACCGGCAGAAGTGACAAATTCCACAATACCAGAAGTGGTCATCTGGGAAATACAACGGTATATTCCCTCTGCAGAAATACATCTGGGGTTCTGAGCCCTTTTGTACTATCTTCCATCAGTATCCATGTATATCTAGGCTATGTCAGAAGACATATGACACCAGGTTATAATCCAACAGGCTTATTTGAAATCACAAGCTTTCGGAATGCAGCCCCTGCTTCAGGTGAAATGAGAAAGAGCACACAGACATAAAACTTATAGGCAGAGAGATCAAGAACAAGGAGATCAAAAACGATCATTCAACTGTTGCAGACTATGATATATTAACACATACTTTAACACACATACCTGAATAAATTTCCTTCTGCAATGCAATTCCTTTGTCTTTGAACAATTTGACATTCTGTCCAATTTTCTTTTAGACCAACCACTTGAAGCAATGACCCTGATATTTATTGGAGAGGAGGGAGAAGGTTGGGGGGAATACCAGCTGTCAAGACACCCAGAAAAATTGTGAACAGGCGATCCCCACTAAACTAAATAGTAGAATGATTTTGCTCTGTTTTGTGGCTGGGACTTGTCGATTTGAAGGACTCTGGCTGTGAGGTTGTAAACTAGAGGAAGCAGGTAGGCACCATTTTGTTGACATTTGGTCAGTGCAGAAGGTGGGTATCAGGACACAGGAAATGGGCATGGGTTGCAGGAGAGAGTTCAGAGAGCGGCGAGTAAACTTCACAGGGGAAAAGACATTTTAGCAGAGAGAGGTCATGGGGAAATGGAGATGGCGGGGGCAAAGAGACACCATGAAGCAAGGGAAATCATGGGACAAGAGGGAGAAGAGTGTGCCTGAGGAAGTGAAATCATGGTGAAGCGATCATGCAGAGACAGTGTTTGTGGGAGGGCAGAGATGTCAATGGAAAAGAGAGATTGCAGCGAAAGCTACCCTTTTATAGAGGGATGTCTCAGTTCATGTCAAAGGGTGACTGGGGACTATAGAAATGAAAAAGGATCACATTATTTTTGTTTGAAGGACCGAGGAAGGGAGTCACAGGTGCTCCTCTGGCTCATTAACTGACTTGGGAAAGCTCTTTTCCAGTGTGATGTAATACACTAAACATTAATAACTAATATGACCAATTAAATTCAGTTCTGAATTCACACCACATACGTTGAGTCAATGTCATCAGATTGTGATTGAAAATTAGGATCATAAGTGGCTTTATTTCAACTTTTTCCTTGCCCTGTGTTGCTCCTTCATGTAAGGTAACCAAGGAGTGAAATTGAAAAAATAAAATTACAAGACTAATCATTCTTTCTTGTCAACTCATTGCATCAACACTGAGGCTGATCTGGAAGAATGACAAGAGACTATAAAGAGGCATGGAGTGGTAAAAAGTTCTTCATGAACAGCCTTGAGTTCTTGAGGACAATTGTAGTATTTTGAAGCAACATAATTCTATAGTAGATAGTGAGCTTTAACTTTAAAACTTAATTTGCTTAAGCTGATTGATATTATTCCTTAAAAGTAAGCCACAAATGCTAATTAAACAGGAAATGTTCACTTTACTACATATTATGTTTTCTGATGAATAGATCAGAGGTAGTCATTGAAACAGCCTTTGCTCCTTTCTGCAAATTGTATTAATTAAACATGTTTGACTCAATAAAGACACCAACAAACCCGTCCACAATGGTCACCTTTGGAACTAAATTCCTGAGGTTTAAAAGCGGATGGTTCTGTGGTAAGCGTTCAACTCTGATTCTTCAATGATGGGATAGTTATTTGAACATCACAATGAGTATGTGATCTTTGAAGTAGATTATGTAACATCTTTGTTTAAAATCTTGACTGTCAAATCAGTTGGCATAAATATTTTACTCAGTAAATCATATTGTCATTATAGAGTGTCTTGGATCAACATTACTTCATGACACTTCTAAACTGGCACTAACAAAAACAATAGTGTGACTCATTCAATTCTGTGTAAATTACTTCAGTCTTGTTTATAAGATGTTCATATAATCAGACCTGTCACAATGAATGGTAGTTGACCTTAGCAATGCAACTCTTGCCAGAGGATCACTGTGAAGATACATCGCCTGCATAGGCGTGCAAAAGTCACAGATCCTTTGGAGAAAACAGTACCTATTCCCTTTTATCCTCCCACTCCGGCACTCCCTTGTCGAATGTCTTCAGACATGCCATGCAAGTATGCACGCAAAAATGGTAACTAGAATGCTACAAGACAAATAGAAGGTAACACTAATTAGTACCTCTTCTCTACACACCAAGACATAAAACCTTTCTGCGAATAAAAGACACGAGCATTCTTTACAGGTTATAGATTATATTATGTACAGTACTTTGGTTTATGCAGATTATTAAAGCAAAGTAATAAGGCAGAATGTGCAGATACATAGTTCCTAAATCTATATCCTCTAGAACATTATATTAACCCATAATTTTATCGAGGTGTAAACTGTTACTGAGAAAGCTCCAGGCTGATTTCCATCTTCCAGTCATTCATTACTGTCTGACAGTAACGAGATGAGATTCACAGAACAGAAATATCTCTGTGTTGTGTTGCCCTCCCTGGAGGTGTGGGAAAGAAACTAGGCTAGTAGTCTAAAGGACCAAACTAATCCTCTGGGATTATGGGTTCAAGTCTCACCATAGCAGCTGCTGGATTCCAAATTCAATTTATAAACCTGGAATTAAAAGAGCTTTTACACAATGAGTAATATGGGTCTGGAGTTCACAGCCTGGAATTGTGATGGAGTTAGGTACAATCAGGTATTTAATAAAACATTAGATGATTATTTGAATGGAAACAAGGTGCAGGGACAGAGAGAAACACTGGCAAAATGGCCTTAAGTCATAAAGTCCATTGGGATAGACAGCGCAGATGCAATGAACCAAATGGCTTCCTTCTGCATCACAATAAGTCAGGGATTTGGATGGCCTCAGACAGAAGAAGATCATTTGGCCCAACTCATACATGCAGTTCACAAAGATCTGAATACAATGTTCCAAGTTCCTAGCAGATTTGGATTTGTGTGGCTGCACTCCTCCAGAAACAGGCTGAGACTCTCTTCAAGTACTTAAACAATAGGTTTTGACTAAAAGAAGTCAAAGAATTTTTATCAAACTAATCTCCCTTGCTAAACTCATGAATGGGCACTGAAGATGATAATCTGCACTGACGACTGATCATGAAATACATCACCAGTAGCACAGTTTACACACAAGCACTGACCTATTGGGCCAATATAGTTTTATAAACCTGGGCAGTAAGAGGGTCTACGCCCGAAACATCAGCCTTCCTGCTCCTCTGATGCTGCTTGGCCTGCTGTGTTCATCCAGCTCTACACCTTGTTATCTCAGTGAGAGTTGGTTTCTTTTATCACATAGTATTCGTAGCTGTGTGTAACCCTGTTCTCACATTTGACCAGTGGAATTTACTGGATTAGAAATACCCACTAGAAATCTTACATGCTGCTGGGTCATAGGACTGAACTTACCTTTTGAGTGTAAATGCAAAAAAATGAATATAATTCCAAAAATATGTGCACCATTTTATGTTCATGCAGTAAACCTGTACATCTACAAGACCAGACATATTGCCTACTCCGGAAATAAGTAACAGAATAAGTCAGATGGGTGACTAAATGGGGTGAGGGAATACAGACTATAGTATGACAAGGTTTAAGATCCAAATGAAAGAGAGAAAATTTAGTATGAAACAAAGATTGAAATGGAACATTTTCAGAAAGCTGACAAGTTGGTTGGTTAAAGTAAAGTGGAAAAGAAACATCATCTCCTTAAAATATGTTTGTGAAGTTGTGAAATAGTATCAGTAAAACCACTTCAAGTTTTCTAACACTGTGGTTAATGTACCATGACATGCAAGTATAACAAATAATTACAAAGACCTGTGGTTTGATGATCTATAATGCAAACATGAGGTGCCTGGAATACATGTGTAAGTATAATGGACGACTTCTAGATTCCATGTGAAGTCTTGTCTCTGGATACAAGGAAAGATGTACTTGCAAGTAGATGCAATGAGGATTCACTAGATTGATTTCTGGGTGAGGAGATTGTGCGGTACAGTGTTTCAGTGGTTAGCACTGCTGCCTCACAATGCCAAAGACCCAATTTTGAGTCCAGCCTTGGGTGATTGCCTGTGTGGAGTTTGCACATTCTCCCTATGTCTGCCTAGGTTTCCTCCCACAGTCCAAAGATGTGTAGGCGAGGTGGATTGACTTTGCTAAATTGCCTATAGTGTCTAGGGTAAGGAGTGGATCTGGGTGGGATACTCTTCAAAACATTGGCGTGGAATTGATGGGCTGAATGGCCAGCTTCCACATTGTAGGGTTTATATCAGTAATTTGGGCCTATACTCTCTGGAGTTTGCATCTCATTGAAGCATAAGGGATTCCAATAATGCTGACTGGAACAATGCTGAGAAGATTTTTCTCCTGATAGAGTGTATGGTATATTTTGTCCATTTCAGGGCCATGCGGAGATGATGCTAGTTTCTATGTGCATAACAGTTTTTATTCACTGTGCTTTAAAATGTCTGCTCCATGCTCTCACTAGCTCCCATCGCTTTCTACAATCTTGTTTTCTGTTTTCTGTATTCACAGCCAGGCATAGATACTCAAGTACAGGAAGAATTAATTGTAACAGTCACATAATCAAACTCAGAACAATTGATCGTGGCATCCACAACCGAAGGACATGGCCTTAGGATAAGAGGGTTATTTTGGATTGAAGAGGAGAAATTTATTCATTCAGAGAGGAGTGAATCTGTAGAATTCTCTATCCCAGAGCGATGGTCATTGATTACATCTAAGACTAAGATCAATAATAGTTTGGGCTCTGGAACCAAAGGAAATGGGAATAAGGAAGGGAAGTGCAATTCAGAAAAAAGATCTTATTAAATGATAGAGCAGATTCAAGAGCAGAGTCATCTAGCTTTTATTCCTTGTATCAAATAAAATTAAAATTGAACATGAGGACATTTTAAACCACAAGAATAATGAACATTAAGAAAGAATATAAAGGAAAGGATATGAAGGCAATGATGAAACTTAATGAGAATGTCACAAAGAAAACACTGAAATATCTTTAAACAATAGATCTGTTAAAAGAGAATATTTAATTTTGAGGTGCGCCCCTGAAGAATTTTTGATTTATCACATAATGCACTTAAAATTGTAACTGTAGTGTTTGTAATGAGGTCAGCCAGGTGGACCTCATAGAATATGAGTTCCCTGATTGGGGCTGTTAACCTGTCCAAGCAGGGAGCCCCAGCTGCCATATAAGAACAGGAATCAGACATCCTGTTTCACTGAGTGTTAGCTGTGAGAGAGCTAGATCAGTGTCAGGACTCTCCATGTGTAAATAAAGGGTGACTTGGTGACAGTATACTGGCCTTTGTGGAGTTATTTCAGTAACAATGTTGAAAAAGCACTTCAGCGACTACAATATGAATGGATATTAAGATACAGGAAGAAGGAAAAAGGCTTGCATTTATATAACAATCTTCGAGGCCACAATGTGTCCCACAGTGCTTTATGTCCAAAAAGTTTAAAATGTAAGATTGACATGAAGCATTTCTTTCTTTAAGAAATCATTAAATGACCTTATTGAGTATTTAAAATGATGAAAGGATGAGAACGAATGGCTGAAACAGACGGTATCCAGTGGTTGAGAGGTCTAGGGAACTAAATCTAGTTTCAATACAATTTAGGACATAGGGCAGGAGAATTTTTTTGATGTAGAGAGTTAGTAAGCTTGGTGATTGAAGCAGAAATCAACTTTAAAGAATAGTTTAATATATGATTGTAGGAACAGGGCAGACAACAGGTTTACAATTATAACTTGTAAGGAGAGTAAAGACAACATCGCCTCAAGAAGCAGAATGCACACTGTAATTTAGATTTCATATTTTTCTAAGTCGATAACAATCAAGACTGAGAATCATACATTGATTTTGCCAACTTGTGATCTGTCAACTGAGCACAAGCAACAGCAACAGCAACAACCTACATTGATATAGCACCTTTAAAATAATAAAATTTCCCAAGGATTAGGCTTAGCACATCTTGGTTTACACTCTCCATATCAATATGATCTAGATGGTCATTGCTTTAGTTGAGTTACTAAGAGAGACCTGAAATGGAGGAGATTCTGCCTCCCTTACAGAGTTATAGGCCAGAACCCAGATTCCACTCGAACTCCAATTCTGTCTGCACACCAGCTCCACCAGAATTTATTTTAATGTAATGAATACATTTCAATATTTGTGTTGCACAGCATAATTTTTAAATATATCTGCATAACTTAATTTTCTTTGAACCTGTTAGAAAATGTCTTCATCACTAAAGACCCAGGTGTCTCAAGACTTGGTCTTCAGTTGTTGAAGTGATTACGATTACATGTATTCCAATTTGTATTTAATGTTATGAATTCCTGCCCACTGTGCATGCTCAGACAGTGGCAAAACAATCTGCATAAGCCCTCCAGAACTGTTTTCTCAGCACTTGTATTATCTCCTTCATGTTCTCAGAAATTTGCACATGCAAAATTAAATGAAATGAAAGATTTATCTAGAGAGTCAAATTCCCCCTTTTGACCCTATTTCATTTGTTTTAGTATAATTCTTGCACAAGCATGTGCCTCGCAATAACATTCCTCAGTTGCTGTCCTTGCGGCTCACCAACGGGTCATGATCCATGACAACAGGGGGTATGCTTTGTCATCCACAGACCATCTGGTTACTTCAAATTTTTTCCTTGAAGAGATCAGGGAGGGCAGACTTCCTCAGGACAAAAGCGTCATGGCAACTTCCTGCAAATCTGGCATTGGCATGCAGAATTCTTTACATATGGCCACGCAAGATGAGTAGGGAGTGAAAGCCCTTCCTATTCGGAAGATTTAGGGTGTTTGCTGTTGGAGATTTCAATGTTACATGAGTGCCATCTATTGCACCATGCAACTTGGGAAACTTAAACTGCACCCACCCCCACCAACCAAAAGAAATGAATGACATCTCCTGCTGGAGGTCCGTGTGTGTAAATGTCACCAAGAATATAATTGGCCTCAGATGTGATGCCGAGTGGCCTGCTGTGCAGTTCCGATATTTTCCTGTCTTAACATTATGTTTCTCTGATGATTTATTTAATGGCAAACTCAGTCTTATGTTGAGATATTGAAAATAGATGCAAGTTGCATAAACATAGTTTGAAGATGACAATAAAGCTGGTAATAACACATACAGAATGAAATTATACAAATTAAAGAAGTACAAAATGTCATCTGATAAATTTTCAGCTTTAACTGGCATGACTTTGATTTTAGGCTATACACTACAGATTGCGTAGTTTCGCTCATTATATAACAAATGACTTCCAAGCAATTCAATCTCTTTTGTCAGTCCAAACTCGAAGAAATTCTTTGAATTGTGTGCCATTTCCTTTAATCTGAGGTGAATGAATCTTTGTTTGCTGTCACGACTAAACAAATAGTTACACTTCATGTTAAGGGAATTCAGCCTCTTGATGCTGTTTGAAAGTTAACGGAGGCGTAATGCTTTGATTGAGCTCTTGTGCAATTCTATGACCATTTCACACATCCCATTACTTATGTTGACTGAACCAAGCTGGAAACAGCAGAATTAAAGACCAATGACCTTAGATTTTTCCCCCCAGATTTTTGCCAATTATGGAATGAAGCTGGGACAATAAGTTAAGTAAAGTGGGTTCCCAAAAGGCACTGCCTGTGAATGTGCTGCAAACCATCTGAAGCCAAACTAATGCTGAATTTGTTTAAGGTGAGCCAAATGGCCAACTTCCTCCAATTCAGATTCCCAATGACCACTTCAAACCAATCCCAAGTTCCAAATTACTACCACAGTAAAAGTGGCAATAGCAGCTGGAGGAATGACTACCCAAACTATATGTCACAATAGGCTAAGTTTTTTGTGGGCTGATAGACAATATTGATGCAGCTTTATCCAAAAATCATCTTTCGAAATACGTTGAAGATTCAGCTAAGACATTTACTGCCAGCTTTACACAACTCATAAAATATAGGTTTATATTGAGGTTACAGATTTCTCAAGAGTAATGCCATAGTATGCTACGATAAGGAGAATAAGGGACTCAGAGAGGCTAGGTTAGAGATTCTAAGAGTGAGGCCACACAGAAACATCTCTTCAGTGCATACACATGTCTTCCAACTAGATCTGTATGTAAATAAAGGTTCTTAGATTTCTCAAACTCTAACTGACTAGATGACTGCTCTTCCCTCTATAAGTTAATGAGGAAATAAGTATTGGCTGAAGGCTTAAAGTCTACTTCATTTGGGTGAACAATGCAATCTATAATAAGCAACGCAATAGCTTTGAATTTCTTTCAGACTGAATCCTTTCCAATAGTATCAAATGACTCTTGCTACAATTGCCAGGCTGTTGTTCATCAACACTTTAACAAGGTTCCTGATGATTTATTCTGAAGTTCCATTCAACTCGCATTTTTCCCAAAGAAAGCAGAAAAACATATAAAGAAAGCTCCCCATTCCCACAGGCACAAGGAACAATTCATAAAACTCAGTGTTCCGTATGATGAGGTCCTCAATTTTCATGAAAGGAAGCGTTTTCATTCTATTTAAACCAGGTGTCTAGATTCAGGCCAGAGAGTCCAGGTGACAAACCATGTATAGAAGAATCAGACAGGGTAGCCCACCTCTGAAGCTAATGATATAATTAAAACTCAAATCTTCCATAATAATAGCTACAAACAATTGGGCAAGACACTTTTAATAAACAGTATCCATGAACAACAATGTGAGGAAATCTTTGATAATCTAGTTAATACAGAGTCAATAATTGTCACTCTGATGTAGGGTAGAAATTCCACAAGTGAAATCATAATACAATATCCTACCGATGGGTTGGTTTGCACCCAATGTAATTCCCTTCTCCCCACTACGAGTACTTTTCAATTCAATTGGCCAAAAGACATGACATTAAGAGCACCTGTACTAACGCTGTCGATGTGGCAGAATCAGCAAATATGCAATTGCTTGTCACTGTCAAATGAAATAATGAGATAAGTGGGGGATTTTGCATGCTCTAGACTTGAGCTTACTTCTACATCAAAGATAGGCCTTGATCAGCACGAGTGGCGTCGACATGCTGACCTTAGAAACCAGAAATGTCTAGAGATACCAGAAACAAATACAAAATCAGGTGGAAGGGCTTGCAAATGGTCGGATGCGGAAAGCAAAACTACTTTACGAGTTAGAACAGTGATTTAGGAGGAGCTCTTTTATTAATAAAAAGATCTCCAGTATCCTCCAGTATATCTCCTGTTTACATATTTCTGATAAAAAGGAGAACATTACGGAGAACAGAATCTAGACTCCATACTCTGGATCCTCATGTACCTGTAGAGGCTATTAGCAGGGAAAGGTTAGAAAAGGATATATCACCTCAATTTGAAGTCCATTGAGGTTATTCAGCCGTCTGCTTATACACCAAACATCAGGATATAGATGATCAATTATTACAGGCAGAAGAACGTATTGATTTAAAAAAAGGGATTTTATTTTACTCCATCTTTTTACAAAAATCATGGCTAAGAGACTTAGTGAGGCAGTTGACTTAAATTTTGGAAAAAATGGGCTCCTGGCAGCTATCTCTGATCGCAATGAATATATGACCATTTTAGAGTATATAATAAAAGTTGCTGAAGGGATCAGGAAGGATCTCTCGGTTGTCTTTCTTGATTTGGCTAAAGCTTTCAACTCAGTAGGGCTAAAATTATTATTCAAAGCATTTCAAAGGGTTGCCATCACCAAGCTTTTCATACAGTTAGTTACAGATTTATAATCTAATGGCACAATAGTAATTGATGGTAATTAGTGTAAAACGAACCCAATTAAGACTTACAAAGGAGTTAAATAAAGTGATTCTTTGTATCACCCAACATTTGAGGGTGGCAGCGGTGGCAGAGTTCATCCATTGATTGGAGGTAGCAGCAGCAGCAGGAACGTGGCTCCTCCTAGCGATCAATGGGAAACTTGTACGCTGACTGAGACTCCAGGCCGCGGCTAGGCCTGAGTGCCTGCATAGTTCCAAACACCTTTATGGAGATAACACTTAGACTTTAAGATCTGGACATTTTTCTTCCCATTTGGCTCTCTTTTACTTCTGCTGTTGCTTTTTTTAAAATTCTGGATTTGTAACTAAGATGGCACCAGAAAATTGTGACTTCATTCACTTTTTACTGTACTCTTGTATTCCCATACTTGAGTGCACATGATAACAATATCTAATTCTAGTTCTAATTAATGTGGGATTGGATCATTTGGTGTGCATGCAAATTCAGGTGTTGTTATGCCATTATTTCATTCACAATATTATGTTTGTTAATGACTCACACCTAGACATGGCTAGAAACCTCAAGACTGTCCATTGATTCTGTGATTGTACAGATCTGGTAATCAACACGAAAAAGACCAAGGGATTTCATTTTTCTTATAAAGGGAAAATCTTTTTTATATAATTATAAGAACTGCCACTCAGTGGAAGCAACATTGAATACATGCACCCAGGAGATACAGAAAACTATCTGGGAGCCCGAGTCAATCCATGGGCAAGTGTTGGGGAAACTGAGTGGGATGACAAATTAAAGACCAAGGCAGCAAATCTTGGTTCGACTGCTCTTTGCCCGATGCAAAAGATTGAAATTTTTAACACTTATATTCTCCCAAGAATGTGTTACCATTTGATTTAAAGGAAACTTTGCAAAACACTCTTCAAAAACTGGACCAAATCACTTGCAGTTTTACCAAAGAGACGCTGCATCTTCCTCACTATATAATCAAAGGTGTCATTTAAGTGGAGAATAGGGATGGAGGTTTAGGAATGCCAAAATTCAAGATTCAAGTTCCGGGGTAGCATTTATTAGAAAGCACAAGGCTCTTGAGCCATTGACTGATAGGGTGATCCAGGCTTCCTCTCAATTCTGTAGCGAAAGTATCTTGGGTATGATAGATACATCAGTTGAAGATCCTGAAAGAAGTAGAAAGCTTTTTTAGAGAAGGAGACCAATGAAATACTATTTCAGATGTTGAGGAATCCCTGAATCCCCAAACTCTGAGCAAAGTGAAACAATAAGAACATTGAATGGTAACCACGAGGTTTGGAGGGAATGAGAATTAGCCAAGTGGATGGATCTCAAGAGTCAGGTGTGAAACATTATAAAAATGGTAATTTTCCAATTCATGGATTAGCCCATCTTTTAACATGAATGTCATCTAAATTAATAAATAGTTTGCTGCTGAGATGCAACCTCTATCGAACAAGAATCACTCTGGCTCAAGGCCGACCACTTTTAAAGAAGGAATGCAGTTGATTCAAGGCACCTTGGGAAACCTTGTCATATTATCTCAGGTAACTGTCTATTTGTTAAGAATGCAAGAAATAAATGGCACAACAAAATAGTGGAAAAGTTATGGGAGAAAATTCAGAAATATGGATAGACTACTTATGTAGAACCACATTTGAAGGGTAAGTAAGGAGCCCTTTGGAAGCCCAACCTGATATTTAAGAAAGTTCTAAAAGTCATTGTTGTTGATGTCAAAATTCAATTTGAAAATGAGGATAAATCATTGGAAAAAAGCCTGGGCTGAAAAGTCACTGAATACAAACATCTTAAACAGCAAGTAATTGAACCTTCGAGCTTGTATATTTGTTATCACAATGGGTGCCAGAAGAAAAGAATAGGCTTGTGATATCAGGATATCAAAGGTACAAATCATTTGCCCAGGATATTTTGATATGAACGATATCACTGACGCTGGAACTTTTGCAGGTTTTAGTGATGGCTAAACTGATTAGAAGCCCTGCCAATATCCAGATATTGTTTTTATTCCTGGAAATTGACATAATTAATTTCAAATTTTATCGTTTTGTTTTTACATGCTAATTTTAGATAATTGTTATAATTTCAATTTTAACAAGTAGTTTTTAATATTTTATTAATTTTAGTGAACGATGTTTCATGTTTTAGTTATGGAACAGTGGTGAGTAATAAAATGTTGTAAGTTACGTTGTCGGGTTGTAATAAGTAACACATCAGATGATGTTAATGGCCACAGACAGGTAATCTAGTCCGAACGTGGCCACCCGAGCTTTCACTCTCCTTGTTTTAATGAAACCATGCTTGGTGAATCCGTGCCAGGGTTTTTGTTTGGCTGTACACTTTTAGATCTATGGCTGTGGAAGGGCTACATAGAGATTCAAACAGCGATGAGCAATGAGAAAACTCAGAAGGGGCACACTCATGTTTGAGAGAAACAAAATAGCCAAATGCCTCATCATCTAATTAGCAATGTGCATGAAGAGATGAACAAGATTCCCACTATCCCTATCTACTGTCCAGCAAAACCACAGCTAAGGGAATGGTCCTAGCAGGATCAGCAGGGGACAGAAGATCCTGTTGAGCTTGCCTCTAATCAGGCACTGTGAGGAGATGTGAGAGGTTTAGAATAAGTGGGGGGCTTTAACTGCCAGTGAAAAACCACTACTCTTATTGTTTTATCACTTGCCTGGTGAGACTGGGAGGTGAGCACCGAGGGCCTTTCACTTCTAAACAGAAGAGACCAGGTGGTCAGGCATGACCTACTCCAGCGACAGTCTTAGGTGTGGGGTTTGATTCCATTAAAGTTTTGTTAGTGTGCAATACCTCTCACCATTTCCTGCATGTCAACATCAGTTATTCAGGAACTTGAAATGACAATTTCATGCAACAATCCCCCACACCAGATCTCATGACTCATCCAAAAGTTTGTGTAGTTACGAGTGTTGTTCCATGCAATTGTGCCACATGACTCCCATAAAGTTTCAGCAGAAAGAGAGCAACAACAGGGAGTGCAGACCATTATAGGAATGCTCAAGGTCTGCTTTAGTTTCCTGGATAACTTTGCTGGATCTTTCAATGTGGAAAAGGAGAGGTGAAGAAATGGGTGTAAAGTTCTGCAGTCTGTGTAATGTCTGTTTTCTGAATCTGATTGAAATGATGACGAAGAGGAAGCAGAATCGCCTTCCTGCCCACAACTGAAGGCAATGTCAGAAAGCAGAGGATGTGGGGCTGAATGACAAGTGCCAGAGAAAGGAGGTGAATGTCTGATAGCACAAGAATTTCAATACACAAAGGTGATTCACAAATTAAGGTCAAACTAAAGCTGTTGGTGTTGCCTATTCTTCCCAACATCCCGATACGCTCATACAATTGCTCTCTGACAGGTTCCTTTATATTCTTTCAGTATTTAGAAGCTTACATTTTCATTGTTTTCACCCAAATTCCCAAAAAGCAAAAACCAACAATGAACTCAGAACTCCACAGTCATAAGGCATGTTTATTTAAATGAAAACTCTCAAAACATTGCTAGCAATTAATATCCCTCAACTGGGTATATCTACATTTAGTGCCAACTAATTTGTTTTACCTCTTAATCTCCTACTCACCTTATAGCTATGAGATGTTACCTGAGTTGTAATCCTGGAATTATCTGCCTTAGCAGCTTTGGGGAAATAACTTTGCAACATTGGCTCCACCTGCTCAAGAAGAAATCCCGTCAGTATAAGCTCAAGGGCAACTTGAAATAGGCAATAAATTCCAGTCTAGTCAATGGTGCCTCCAAGAATTAATCAATACAAAGCATTTAGTATGCCAAGAATCCCAGCTTAAATTCATAATTGGCATGGCGGGTAGCTTGCATCCTTCTTCTCTGTCATAAGAATTTAGACTGGCACTTCAGTGAGGCATAAAGCTTCATTTCCTCTGTCAGTTCCATGTCTTTTCTCCAGATAGATTGTCAGAGGTATAACACTCTACCAAGCTATCAAAGTTCTAGACTTCCAAGTTTGGTGGCTCAGTGGTTAGCACTACAGCCTCACAATGCCAGGGACCCGGGTTCAATTCCAACCTCGGGTAACTGTGCAGAGTTTCTCCCCGTGTCTGTATGGGTTTCGTCCAGGTGCTCTGATTTCCTCCCACAGTCCAAAGGTGTGCAGGCTCTGTGGATCGACCATGCTAAATTGCCCATAGTGTTCAGGAGTTTGTGGGTTATGGGGGGGGGGTGGGTCTGGGCGGGATGCTCCAAGGGGCTGTGTGAACTTGTTGGGCCAAAGGGCCTGTTTCCGCATCTTAGGAGCACAGATGCTGCTTGGCCTGCTGTGTTCATCCAGCTTCACACTTTGTTATCTTGGATTCTCCAGCATCTGCAGTTCCCATTATCTCTTACTAGCTTGATGGATACAGGTTTAAGTCTAAATTTGAATGACAAATCTTTCAAGGAATTAAATATTTCTCGTGATAAGGCAGCCATTGGCAATTGTTCCTGTCCCTAGTAACAACGCAGTTTGCTAGGAGACTTCAAATGCTGCTAAGAATCAACTATATTGATGCAAAGCTGAAGCAACGGGCAGACCAAACTTTAATTTGCGAAAAGACATTAGAGAACCAGTTGGGATTTTAGGTCGATGCTTAAAAAGTTGCTTCTTGTACCAGTTCGTTTTTCCAGATGTGCTTTGTTCCTCTATGTAGCATGAGATTTGAACACATAGAGAATCCAAAGATCGTGGAGCAGTGACTCTTTATTTAACTGGCATTAGGTCACAACAAACATGAAGGGAAATTAAGCTGAAGAAAGAAAGGCACAGGGCTGGCATTATCATATTTTAGCAAAGTATCAATTTTGACAAGTTTCGTGGAGCATTTCTCTCTGTGAGACTAAGAGAAATTATCCCAAACTTCTCTTGTTAGCTGGAAATACTCACCAATCACCATATGTTACAGGATAGACCAGAATGCTGTCTTCATACCCTGGTGGAATATCCAGCCAAGCTATGACAATCTTAAGTTGCCCTTCACTGGCAGTATAATGGCATGGTAACCATAAACACATGTTGGTCATAGCTGACATTTCCTTGCATATTCAGATCCTTTGTCTTGTCACAATTGCTATTTAACCAGCAAGCCATTCAGTTTAAAATCCTTAACTACATCCCATCAACCACCCTCTCTAAATCACCATGGCAGCAGTGGCTTCAGTATTGGCGACTTGGTGGAACTGGTCAGTTTCTCCCAGTCACAGCAACGATGTGGTCACTTCAGCAGAGGCTACAGCGGCAGTGACATAATAGTCTGTTTGTTCTTTCTGGCTATGGCAGTGACTTCGGCAGTGGCTACACATGGTGAGTCTATTCCATTCTTCCTTGCAATGGCGGTGGTTTGGCGGTAGCAGTATATTAGGTCAGAGTGCAGAGGATGATGGAGCATTGACTAAATTTAAGGAGGAGATAGGAGATTTTTGATTGGTAAACGGTTTAAAGGTTATGGAGAGTGGGCAGGAAAGTGGAGTTGAGGATGCAATGGGATCAGCCATTATCGTATCAAATAGCGGTTCAGGCTTCAGGGGCTGAATTGCCTCCAGCTGCTCCTAGTTGTTGTGTTCTTGCGTCCATGGATGAGGGTTGTGCATTTCTGGTGTCCCTGACTATCTCCTGAGACATTATTGCTGGGTATACAAGCTGGCAGTCTGGGCAAGCATGCGACAAGCTAATGTCTGGTTCACTTCAATTTTCATCTCAGGAGTCATTAGCATCAAGTTTCCTCACAGGTTGGAGTAAGCAGGAAGTTGCATATTAATGAGGTGGGATTTTGTGTTAATGAGGCTGTTAAAAAGCAATAATCCATCCATCTAGCAGGAACTCCATCTTGTCACCTGAAACTCTGTTTGAAAGTGCAACAAATTGCTCCTGACATCAAGAAAGGCCTCACCCGACTTCTCACATGATTCCCCCAGAGTTCTCACCGTAGCCCATGTGATTCAAGCCTCTAAAGATTCCTTCCAAATTGTTTGCATGGAATTTAGCCCATGTGTTTTTGAGAGAAATTATTTGTCTGTCCAATTCATCTTCCCATGAGGCATCCCTTGCCCAAAAACACCCTTTCCTCCGAAGGAGGAAATTTGACCTCCCTAGAAACCCATCACCACCTGCTTTTGAGATAATAAAATGTGAGGCTGGATGAACACAGCAGGCCAAGCAGCATCTCAGGAGCACAAAAGCTGACGTTTCGAGCCTAGACCCTTTTGTGCTCCTGAGATGCTGCTTGGCCTGCTGTGTTCATCCAGCCTCACATTTTATTATCTTGGAATTCTCCAGCATCTGCAGTTCCCATTATCTCTGATACTATTTTAACCACCTGCTTTTGGGTGCCCTGGTACAACTGCTTGAGCTGCCTTGCTTGGTGTGCTCCTTCACCATCAATACTTGTTGCCACAAGGCCTATACAATTAGTGCAGGCTCTGGATTGCTAGTCAACGAACTCTGACTTCATTTGATAACTGTTTGTTTGCTTAAATCAGCACTGGATCAATCACAAATGACAACAGTTTGTTCCAGAAGGGTAGCTTGGAATTAATTGAAAACAAATGACATTGATTTCATCCAAACAAGGTTTATTTCCTGTTAGATAACAAAAAAAAGTACATTGACAACAATAATGTAGGTGCTGCAGCTCAGAGAGTTATATCCCTTCATCTCACAGAGATTATAAAGCAGATAAAGAACAGAATCTGTAGACATCAAATTATTAAATCATTCTGGAGAACTCCATGGTACAGAGACATTTGAATGTCTTGATACATGAATCACAAAAATTTAGCATGCAGGTACCATGAGCGATTAGAAAGACAAATGGAATGTTAAATAGTTATTGCAAGGAAAATAGATTATACAAGAGGGAAGATTTAATGCAGCGGTACTATACTTTGGTGGTTGCAAATATGGAGTGCTGCATACACTTTTGATGTCTTTACTTGATAAAAGAATAAAATTGTGTTGAAAGCTGTTCAGAAAGGGCTCACTGGACACATTCCTGAGATGAAGGTCTTTGTTCTTCAGTTCACTCATAAGATGTGGGTGGTGTGAGCTGCAGTCCATGTGCTATAAGTATTTCCATAATGCCCTTGGGGAGGGAATTGCCAGGCTCATATTATAATAAGAGGTTGAGCAGGTTAGGCCTTTCACCGTTGGAATTTAGTAGTATGTGGGGTGATCTTATTGAAGAATAAAAGATCCTGAGGAGACTAGGTAAGATGGGCAACAGAGAAGACGTTTGCTCTTGTAGGGAAAAGTGGAACTTGGATATCAGTTTAAGAATAAGAGTCATCCCATTTAAGATGAAAACAGGAAGTTTCTTTTAAGCTTCCGGGGAGTTGTTAGCCTATTGAATTCTGTTCCCCAGAAAGCGCTGAGGATTAGGTTCTGGACTTTATTCAAGGCTATGTTATAGAGTGATAGAACTGTGCAGCATAGAAACAGACCCTTCTATCCTACTTATCCATGCTGACCAAATCTGACTAGATATCCTAAATATCCCATTTGCCAGCATTTGGCCTATATCCCTCTAAACCCTGCCTTTTAAATCTTGTAATTGTACCAGCCTCAACCACTTTCTCTGGCAGCTCAGACGATACATGCACCCCACTCTTTGTGAACAGGTCGCCCTTTAGGTCCATTTTACTTTTCTCCCCTCTCACCTGAAACCTATGCCGTCTAGTTCTGGGGTCGCCTACCCCAGGGATAAGACCTTGCCTATTCACTCTATCCATTAGATTTCGACAGACAAGGGGATCAGGAAAATAGAGTTGAGACCACAACCAAATTATCCACGATGCTTTGGGCTATACTGCCAACTTAGAGGATCGAATGGCCTACCGCTGTTCCTATCCTCTCATTGAAAAGGGAGAAGTGAGAAAAGTATACGGATTTGATAAAAATATTAAACCAAAGCACGTGAATTTGTCGCAATAAATACACAATGACAATTTTCAAGAAAGGGTGTTTACTACTCTGAACCAGTTTGTCTTTCATAAAATAACATTTCGTTATTTACATAGTTTCACAATCCAACAGTGTAATGTGTCAAAGACGGTTCCTACCGCACATCAGCAAGAATGTCAACCACGGGATTCTTAGACAAGATGTCATGCTTAAAGGCAAGAAAACATAAACAAACACTCATAGGTGAGGTAAAGAAAAATACCCTTAAGGGTAAATGCCAAATCATATCTTTCATGAGTCAAGTATCAAACAAAAGTAGCTAAGGTGTGCACCTGTTTTTTTAGAATTATTTTAGCGATCAGGAAAATGCAGATTCTTATCTTTGTTTGATCCATTACATTAGCAACGGAACAAAGTTATAATTTGTGTTGTTTATGCTCAGAATATTATAATTAATTGAATGCTTTTGGTTTACAGAGCATCTTCAGTGCTGTCCCTTCTGCACTTGTGGGTGTTGAATTTGTTAGGTTTACCGTTCACAGGTGTCTCTGGTGCATTGTCCAAGGGTAATTTTTTTTTACATTGGGTGTTGGTCGATTATGAGACCATGAGGGTTTCCAGAGTCAAGTGTGGACATGTCCCAGCCTAACAGACTCTCTCTCTCACACACACACATACCTGCACTGGATTGAGTGAGAAACAGGCTGGCTATGCTCTACCTATTAACAACAAAAGCCAGTTACAACACAGCTACCACACAAGCAAAACACAACGGGTGTTAGGAATTTAAAATCAAAACAATTAATAGTTGTCTAATTAAGCACAATGGTGGGCTTGTAACATGATAGGACTAACTCAATGAGTGGCACTTTTCAATTGAGGTAGGTGACAGAGACTTCTCCAGCCTTCAAGATGCCACCTGGCCAGAGCTATTACACAGCCATTACAAGGTAGGAAAACTCCTTTACAAAGCAGCCTGCAGCCATTTGTAAGTGGGGTTTTGCAACCAGGAAGTCATCACCTTTCTCTGGCCATGTTTCAGCAACAGCTGGAGGACTGTTCGCCGACTGGAAAATTTCAATCACTTTGAGACAGGGACTTCAACAGGCCTCTTAATGGCCTCAGTTAGCAGATTGCAGGTTGGCATCTGTATTGTCTCTGACACTAAACATGGGTGCCCTTAAAAATGGTCATGAGGAAAGACCACGTCAAGAATTGGCACAAAATCCTTGGCTTTTCAACTTCTGCCCATCATCTGTCTTTCTGTCTCCACAGGTACTATGTGACCTGTTGAGTATCACTTGTATTTTCTGCTGTTATTGCATAGAACATAGGACAGCACAGACAGGAACAGGCTTTCAGCCCATCATGTCTCTACCACCCATGATGTTATTCTAAACTAATCCCATATGCCTGCATCTCAACCATATTCCCTCAATTCTCTGCCAGTCATGTGTCTGTCTAAATGCTTTTTAAGCTTTGCTAACATTTCTACCTGGCAGAGCATTCCAGGCACCTACTAACCTCTGTACAAAAGAACTTGCCTTACACATCTCCTTTAAAACTTTCCCTCTCTAACCTTATTACGCCCCTTAGTGTTTGACATTTCCTGTTCTGCATTCTGCAACATGTTACAAATATGACACTTTATGGGATGGACCTTAGGTTTTAAAAATGTTTCCTAAAGATAAATAAGAGTGTCCTGAATAAGGGGTTTTTGAACTTTCTAAACCCTGCCTGGAGACAGACCCATGTGATTTTGTTGCCTCAGTGACAAGATGTGACAAAGGCCCACTTGAAAATATATGGAAACCCAAGAGCCTGTTTTCTCACCTTATCTTAAAAGAGAGGAAACTGGTCACTTTTGGCACAACCTTTTAGAATGGAAAAGCCTGGAGAGAGGGAGAGATATGTTGTTCTGAGCAAAAGAAAAAAGATTCTTCTTGTTTCAGAGATAGTAGGAACTGCAGATGCTGGAGAATCTGAGATAACAAAGTGTAGAGCTGGATGAACATAGCAAGCCAAGCAGCATCAGAGGAGCAGGAAAGCTGACGTTTCCAGCCTAGACCCTTCTTCAGAAAGGAATGCTAGTGGGAAAAGGTTCTCTGTTTGAAGGGACGATACCTACGGAGATTTAAGAATCTAGGAGCTTTTGGAGGATGTTGTGGTGTCTGAATTGCTAAAAGACTGAGTGAATTAACTTTCAAATACACAATGGAAGACTCAGTCTGACAAGGGAGGAGAAGGTAGACTCCTGGGTGTGTCATGAACTTGAATCTACAAGTCTAGTGCAGACCTGATGAAAGTGTATTCTAAAGTTGAAACTAGAATAAGGTTTTGAATTGTGTTAATTAGTTAATGTTAAAAGTATCATTTCAACAGTTTAACATATTAATTGCCAACTGCACAATGTTTAGTCAATGTTGATTTTGGTTTGGTTATTACAGTAATAGTCTTAAAACATGAAATCATGTCACGTGATTCTTTCATCAGTCATTGAAAAATCATACCTTATTTAAAAGTAATTGGTCTCTATCAAGATCATAACTGCTACAAATGATGCATGTAATTGCTGCCACAGACTGCACCCAAAGGCACTTATGGCAGAAGAAGTCATGTAACTACAGTAAGCCAATCTCTACACCAAGTTCTACTGCATATTGATAAACAAACCCTTTTTCAGACAGAAAAGAAATACACTTCATCCTAGTTCCAGATTATGCAATTAACCCAACAGACATATTATCCATTTAACAAAACTATTAACTCTTGTAAATATCATTTGTGTTAGTTTCTGTACATGTGTTGCATTCATGGCCTTTAAATTGCAGTCTCTTCCTCCAAGTCCATTTTCACTGCCATAACACTGCAAGGGGACTTCATTAGTGATGTTGTAATACACTGTCAGGCATTACCATGGTGCGGCATGGTGGCTCAGTGGTTAGCACTGCAGCCTCACAGCACCAGAGGCCCGGGTTCGATTCCCACCTCGGGCGACTGTCTGTGTGGAGTTTGCATGTTCTCCCCGTGTCTGTGCGGGTTTCCTCCGGGTGCTCCAGTTTCCTCCCCCAGTCCAAAGATGTTCAGGCTAGGTGGATCGGCCATGCTAAATTGCCCGTAGTGTTCAGGGGTGTGTGGGTAATAGGGGGATGGTTCTGGGTGGGATGCTTCAAGGGGCAGCGTGGACTTGTTGGGCCGAAGGGCCTGTTTCCACACTGTAGGGAATCTAATGTAATTACAGGTTGTTTAGTTCGGGCGAAAGTTGCTTCTTCTGCTGTTCCCTAATGCCACTGATTATCCTTAGCACTGTATAAAGGTTCACAATGAAGACAAATAAGACAAGATCGTTGCTGGGTAGTTCATGAATCCAACAAATCATTGCACTGTTTTCACATCTGTTGGTCACAGCATCTCTGTTACTGCTATTGGTCTCACCCTGTTGGAATCTGAGCCACATCCTTTTAATACCAGTACATGATCTAAGTACTTGACTCAGGCATGTCCAATTGCATCTTGTTCATGTTTAGCTTCAAGTTTACCTGGTGAGCCGTCTGCGACAATTGCAGTAAATTGTGATCTTCAATGGCTTCTTCCATTGCATTGCCACATCCATTGACTAGCAGATCATGCACAGTAAGCTTCCACTCCTGGAAGGCCACTAAGTATCTTATGTTGTCTGCATTAATACTCTTCTGGAGGAAGGAAACGTAAGTTTACTATGAAGAACTAGCATGGCTTTCTATAAGGGAAATGGCGTTAAACTAACTTGCTGGAGCTTTTTTAAAGTAGTGAAAGAAAGGATTGTGAGAGTAACACTGTTGATGTGGTGTACCTAGACTTCCAGAAGGAGTTCGATACATGTCACGCAATGGACTTTGAGAAAAGTTATAGCTCATGGAATAAATGTGACAGTAGCAAAGTGAATACAAAATGGCTGAGTCAAAGGAAATGGACGGCCGTTATCAATGGATTTTCTTTTAGAATGGAGGCAAGGTTTTTAGTGGAGTTACCCAGGGATCAGTACAAGGATTCTTCCTTTTCCTAATAACAAGTAAAAGGAAAGTCACCTTAGTCCTACTAGACATAGGGTTGTTCTCTCAGAGAGAGACAGCTGGTTATGGTTTAACCTGAGCATCAATATGTCTCAAGCAAGGGTTGAGGAAGAGAGTCCTTCATGGCAACCTCATCTAGTGCAAGATTTGAACTCATGCTCCCAAATCAGTCAGCCAGCTGATCTCCAAAATGCCTTCATAGTCTCAAAGAACAGATCTCTCAAGAGAGGGAGCAAGCCAGCTGGTGGGGCTTAACCTGAGGGTCACAGTGCCTCAGGTGAAGGAGAGGTGGAAAGTCCTTCATGTTAACTTCATCCAGTGCAGGAATTGAAACTATACTGTTGGCATCATTCTGACATTACAAACCAGCCATCAAGCCAACTGAGATAACTGGTCACCCCCTTTCCCTGCCCAATATTAATGGCCTAGACACTGATGTGCAGGCAACATATTCAAAGTTTGTGGGTATTGTAAAACATGAAATCACAATAAATTGGGAAGTGGGCAGGGTTGAATTTCAAAAGAACAAAGATAATTTAGTGAGGTAGATAAATAGGTGGTAATGAAGTTCAGGAGAGAGGAGTATGGTGCAATGAGTTTTGTAAAAACATGAATAGGCATTATAATACAAAGGGTACAATTCTCAATGGAATACAAGAGCAGAAGGAGCTGTGTACATATGTGCACAGATCATTGAAAGCGTTTGGACAGGTTGGGAGAGTAGTTAATAAGCCTTCCATTTCCTGGCTTTTATGAATAAGGCATAGAATACGAGAGCAAGGAGGTGATGCTGAACTTTTATAAGGCTTTTGTTAGACCTTAGCTGGTGTATTATATACAATTCTGGGTGGAAGAATGTGAATGCATTGGGGAAAGTGCAGAAGACATTTCTAATAATTGTTCCAAGAATGAGAAGCTTCAACTCTGATGATAGATTGAAGATGTCCAGCTATCCTTGGAGAGAAGGAGATCTGAGTAGGCTGGATACAATAGACAGGGAGAAATTGTTACTGATTGTTAAAAAAAAATCAAGAGAGGGCACAAATTTAAAGTGATTTTCCAACAAAACAATCAAATGTGGGTTGAATAAAAACATTTTCACACAATCTGTTCAGTGTGGAAGCAGGCCTCTTGGCCCAGCGAGTCCACACCAACACTCTGAAGAACATCCCACCCGGATCCATCCCCCTACCCTATCCCTGTAACCTTGCATTTCCCATGGTCAATCCACCTAACCTGCACATCTTTGGATTGTGGGAGGAATCCCACACAGACAAGGGTGGGTTCAGACTTGGGCTCCTCGCTCTGTGAGGCAGCAGTGCTAATTGCTGAGCCATTGTATCACCACACAATAGGTAGTTTGGACCTGGCATGCATTGCCTGAAAGTATGGTGAGGCAGATTCAATTGAGACATTCGAGAGGAAATTAGATGATTATTTTATTCGAAGTAATAAGCAAGGGTTTGGGGAAAAGGCAGGAGTACTATGTCTTGATGCTCATTTGGAGAGTTGGCACAGACTCAATGCCTCACATCTGTTAACAGGAACTCCAAATGTTTGTTCTTTGAACTGCATTGTGCTCTCAGCTTCTTCATTCCTTTTGGGATGAATATCATTCCGTCATATAGCCTCCACCTTACCTTCAACATCTTCATTTTTGGATAATCACTTTAAGTGAAGGATAGGAGCAGCAGATACATGGGAACACCATCACCTACAATTTGGTCATCACCTAACAACCAGCCCCACCTTCTCTATAAAAATGGATAAATTCCACCCAAAGTGTTTCATCCTGATGGAAATTTTTAAAATGATACTCCATTGAAGAGAATAGTCAGCTTAATCTGCTATGTTTAGAAGATTCAAATCTGGTTGATAACCTCCAAGATTCCTGGATGAGTAACTGTTCTCTCAACCCTGAGGTGATATTTATATATATTGGTTTCTGAAAATATTCTATGAACTTGGTAGGCGTTATTTTGTTCCCATTTTCTTCTTCTTTAGTAAGATTTCACTCAAGAAGACTTTTTAACAGAGTAAGATCTAAAAAAAAATTAATTATAAACAACCAAGAATAAAACCTTCAGGAATTTTGGTTTAGAAGAATACAGAAGAGAAATGGCGTGCAGGTTTTCACATTGATCTAGCAGGCTATATACTTTTCCTTTGTTTCTTTTGGACTATTGGGTAGAATTTTATCAGGGAAGTGAGGTGGGTAGGGAAGGGACAGGAATAGAGCATGGAGCCACATTCGGGACAAGCTTTGAACCAATGAGTCTAGGCCTGAAATGTCAGATTTCCTGCTCCTAAGATGCTGCTTGGCCTGCTATGTTCATCCAGCTTCTCACCTTGTTACCCCCCATTGCCAGGCATTTTCCCAATGACAAGATCAGATTCTGAGTGAATCTCCAAGGATATGGGCAGGCAATTTACATAAATAAAGACATAACTATGGGTCAATTTAGATGTCATCATTTTGTCAAGACTGAGGAAATGTGAAAGTTTCTTTAAAGCACTCAAGTTATAAACCTATTCAACAGAGTCTGCAACCACCAGGTTACAGAACGCAAGGCCTACCCCCTGTCCCAGACTCAGACACTTTTTCCAGCCAACCCACACTCGCAGTGCTCCTGCTCCAGGCTCCTACTGCGACTCAGCTCCTCGCTCAGCCTGTGCTCAGCTGTTCCCTGCTCTGGGATTCAGCCCATGCTCGCTCTGCTCCTCACTCTGGTCCTGATGATGTATCTCATGCATTAGCGTAATGGCTTTTAACACTTACCTTTCCTGTAACAGCTCTAACAGTGTTTGGTTTAGGAGACTGGCTTTCCCCTGTTACCATTCAGCAAAAGGACTGCCCCACCTACTCTTTGCTATGCCAGATCAGCATTTCAGACTCTGGGTTCTATCCATCTGCCTCTCCTGCTCCATCAATGAGTGCATCATGGCAACTACTTCTGTTCTACTTCCATTCCCACCTCCACAGCTGCTGAGAGACTGCCTAAACCACCCTCAACCCAACTAAAAACCCACGCCATTAAAATCAAGACACAACTTCTTTGCTCCAAATTAGATCCCAGAAATTGTCCCAATGTCCTTTTTTTCACATCTTCCTGCCCACCCACACCACACACAACCCCACCCACCCCCGCAACTGCACCTACACCCCCAACGCCCAAGATGGGAACCTCTGTTCAAAGTTTCAAGATGATGATCTTGCAACAAGAACAATGAACTGATTCTTTCTTTTTGCAGATGCTGTTGAGTAATTCCAGAGATTTCTGTTTTTGTCCATTTTGAAGTCTAAGTGACACGCACCAACTTCCTTAAAAAGGAGCACATTGTTCCACGAGGAAAAGGCTTTATATCAGCACAGTTTATGTTTTCATCATCTTTTACTCAGAATCTTCCTTCATCTCTCCTTTTGTTCATATCAACTAGTACTGAAAAGTTTTTTTTATATGCATGTCAAGTTAAACGGGTGAGATTCATGCATGAAAACCCACAGAGTAATGTAGTGTGTGGGCGATTCGTGCAAAGGCAGAATTTCCAGCGGTTAATTTGTAGGGAGTTGTTACTGGTATTATCACGCATAGTCTTTATTGGTTCTGCTGTGATGTGTTTGAAAATAACCCAAACAGGTTATGTAGTAACAGTGATATTATCTGGGTGAAGCTTACCTGAGGGGATTCCATCATAGCTAAAATGTTTCTCACTGTCTGCACGAATATGGCCTCAGGAGCTTTTGACAAGCAAACAACCTGGATATCACAGAAACCGGTGTTGGCTTGGTGACATATTTGTGGGAGATGGGTGTTTAATGCTAATTAAAATTAATCGACTGTCCAGTCCAAAAACATACTCAAACTGTGTAGAGTTTACAATAAAGTACACTTCAGAACTTTGCAGTGCAGACTCTTTCTGAACTGGCACTCAAAGCTGGTATTGTGCTTTATGACAGGATGTGATATCAAGAAGGTCCTTGTTGACTTATGTCATTACACACCCAAAACCATGGCTGTTTACAATGGCGGATACATATTTAACATTTCCATCTGAAATTCTTTGGTGCAGTGCCTTCTGCTGACTTTTCCAGTAATCCTGCCTGTGTGAAATGAAATGTTCTTATGAATTGGGGTTAAAACGGCACATGGCCAGGTTAAAATTATACTTCGGAGACCATTGCAAACCAACAGCTGTAGCTAAGCTACGCTCTTGCTGATAAAATTGACTATTTGCACTTTTTTGAACAGATGCCTGAACCACAGCTCAAAGATCAGTGAAAATCAGCCGTTCTTCAAAGAAATTTGGAATTTCAAGGTTCTACCACGCAAACTGCATGGTTCTTAAAATGTGTACAGTTTTGCACAGAAGAACTTGCATTCAGGCAACACTTGAAGTGTTTTGGCATGTTTAGCATTGGTTTGGCAGCTGGATAATAAAGATGCAACAAAACTACATATTAAGAAAAAACATTTTCTTTGATGAGAGCATCTTATTTCCAGTTATGTACCTAAAGTGTTAATAATTCCTTACGGACCATTTGGGAGTGCAGGTTCCATGACTCAAGGCCTGATTGCACCCATTGTATGCTGCCCACCTCAAAGGCAATCAGTGCTACCTCCTCTTTGATCTAATTGTAATATTGCCAGTTTTGGTTGGTGGGGGTGAGGTAATGGATCTGCTGGATGGCTCAGTGCTCAGCAGGAGGTTTGGCTGTGCACACTGATAGGATGACCCAGTCACTACTTCTTCAGGCAGTCCCTTAAAAATGAGAAGGATGCTTGCCTTGGAGCCCATCCATGAACCTGCCTTTCGAGTCTCTTCACCAAGGAAGCCGTTTGTGCTGCAAGTATCACACGGTTCTGGCTGCCCAGCGCAGACTCCCGCTCTTTCCATCAGCCATCAGTGTACTGGAAGGATTTGCAAGTTGATTATCAAGATTTGACTATATCATGAACACACTTGCAATGCTTCATCCTCTCTTGGAATGGGACTCGAATGAGAGTATCTGGCTCAGAAGCAGGAATACTTCTATTTGTGCCACAAGGCCTCCTCTTCCTGCTGTTCTTAAATGTTACCTGTCCCTCTGTAAAGGGAACTGCATTCAGTGAAAAGGGTGCTGCTGTTGCCTACCTGCATTGACTGAGGCTATATGTAGAAACTGTGCGAATGGAGCACTGGAAAAGGAAAAAGGGCTTCCATAGGTTCAGTCATGCAGTGGGGGAGGCCTTAGCATTGTAAGTTGATGAAAGGAAAGATGTAATTTTCTACTGTTGAGCTAAAAGGCCTTTAAAGGTCACTTTACAAAGGAAATCAGAGCATGCGGCCAAGGAGGTTGGTGCAAGGGATATGGACCCGAGGTGTCAAAAGAAGTTTAGTGCACTTATGCCGATGATCAAGGTTAGTGAATGCATCCTCAATGGACATCACACCCAGTGCACCACCAATCTCTTCATGTCTCAAAAAAACCACAACTAGCACTCATGCCCTACATCCAGATGATTTACTTCACCTATGCGGACATTCCAATGATACCAGCCTCACACCTAGCTCCTACATAATTCCAACTGTTCCTTGGCGAGTGACAAATGGCATGGTGCCTTAGTGGTTCACACTGCTGCCTCACAGTTCTAGCTACCTGGGTTCAATTCCACCCTCAGGTGACTGACTGTGTGGAGTTTGCACGTTTTCCCTGTGTCTGTGCAAGTTTTCACCGGGTGCTCCAGTTTCCTGTCACAGTCCAAAGATGCACATGTTGGGTGGATTGGTCATGTGCCCCATCGTGTCCAAGGATGTGCAGTCTAGATGGAATAGTCATGGGAAATGCAGAGTTACAGAGATAGGGTTGGGGGGTGGGATGCTTTTTGAGAGTCGATGTAGGCTGAATGGCTTGCTTCCACCTGTAGGGATTACATGATTCTGTGAAGTGAATATGCTGTGCAGAAGAAGTTTATGAATCATGCATTAAATTGACTAGTACAGCTGTTCACTGTTTTAACTTGGTCAGTGGAGAAGCTTTTGGAACAGACAGGGCATCAGAAGTTCTGCAGAGTCCAGTATTTCTATCTATGCTCTCCCCACAGTGCGCAAGGAAACCCTCAAATCAGCATCTCAACAAACTGCTAACAACCTGGCTGTTCTGAACCACCTTTTGGGTTCATGTAAATATACAGGTATTTTGTTTGGTTTTGCTAAATTGAGTTGCTACTTCCAATGTCTAAGCATGCTCATAGATTTATAAGGTAATAATCATGAATTTTCCTGAAAGTAAGGTGTTTAAAATAATCACAACTGTGCCTTTTATGAAAATAGCAGAGGAATTTCATTTGTTATCCTATTTAAGAGGAAAATTTGTCACAGTGAGATTTGTTTGCTGCAACCATTAGATAAATAGTCAATTCCAAACAAGTCCATTTTCAGACCAAAACATCATTTTATGCCTTTATTAATGTTGGTTGGAATGTCTGAAGCATTTTCCTCACGGGAGGGGTGGATGTGAGGAATTGAGTATTCTTCTATTCTGTCAAAGAGGTGAAATAAGGAAATGAGAGCTACAGGTGGGTCCACAGAAGAATCAAATGACAAGCTGATCAAAGATGCAGGAAGGTGTAGCTGTGATATGTTCATTGCAGGATCTAAAGACATTCCTGTCTCAAGACTGAGCTTCATAACTTCAATTATGTTATGGAGGAGAGGGAGTGGAGTATGAACATGAAATAGGATGCACACAGTAAATCATTCTTTACTTAAATATAAAGTTGCTGTGAACAGGGGTGGTGGACGTATTAAAATGGACCATGAAGAGATGCAACAGAAGCAGACTGCATCCAAAAACCCCTGTCTGTTATTTGACTAGAGGTATCAGTTCATTTGTAATTGAGTCCCACTTGTGAGTCAGGCGTTTCTGTGATTGTCGCAGCTGTCAGAACTGAGAAATGCAAGCAACATTTTACATTCTACTCCTCCAGTCTTTCTCTTAAGCTACCTTCCTTTAGATAAATGTTGGATGGAGTTTTATACAAATTGCTTCTCCTGTCAGCAAAGCATTTTGCAATGAGATTGCATTTCTCAATGTTGACAATACCAGTAATGTCCTGATCTTTCCAGAGGTGACTTACCACAAGTCCATTTTGTGAGGAGAGTCTCCTCAGTATGTCATACATCTTGGTCTCAGAGTCACAGAGGTCTACAGCACAGTGAAAGGCCCTTCAGCCAATTAAGTTTGCACCAGTCAAAAAGAAATGCCTAACCCCATTTTCTAGCAGCTGACCCATAGCCTTGAATGTCTTAGCATCATAAGTGTACACCTAAATACTTCTTAAATATTTGAAGATTTCTGCCTCTACCACCCTTTCAACAGTGATTTCCAGATTCCCACCAATCTCTCGGTGAGAAACAATTTCCTTCACATCCTCTCTAAACCTACTGCATCTTACATGGGCTTTCATCATTCCACCAAGGGAGAGCTCTACCCTGTTTAAGTCCCTCAAAATTTTACACATCTTAGTCATTTTCTCCCTCAGTCATCTCAACCCCAAGGAAAACAACAGCAGCCCATTAAATCACACTTAATAACTAAAACTCTCTTACCTTAGCAATGTTGCTGTAAATCTCCCCTGCACCCTCTCTGGTCTAAATAGAACCCTCTTCTAATGTGGATTCCAGAACTGCATACAATACTTCCAAGCTGTGGTCTAAACAATGTTTTGTACAGTTCCAGCGTAACCTCCCTGCTCTTAAACTCTGTGTCTTGTCTACTAAAAGCATGTAGCCCATATGCCTTGCTAATCGTTTTACCTGCCTGACCTGTTATCTTAAAGGACTGGTGGACACAACACAAAGGCCCCTTTAATCCTCTGTGCTTTGCAGGGTCCCATCATTCATCATATATTCTCTTGCCCTGTCATGTCTGCCATCAGAGCCATTGTCTTCGTGCTAGGACCGTCTGCCTCTTCCATCATTCTTGCATTTAAATGAGAGGCATCATGTATTGACGCGTGGTTAGGTAGATGATGCCCTCATTAAATTCAGCTTATCAGCCAAGTTGAGATGCCCATTGGTGTGACTTACTCAGGCCTGTGGACAGTTTTGCCCTGGATTCCCATTGGCTCCAGTCTTGCAGACTTCATTAAACCAGAGTTGATCCAATAGTTTGATGGTAATGATAGAGTTAGGGATATGCTGGGGTGCAAGGTTACAATGCTGCTGTTCCTGATAGCCCACAGAATGTCTTAGATGCCCTTTTCTGAGTTACTCTTGATCTGTTTGAAGTTTTTCTCAGTTAACACCATGATATTGCCACACAACACAATGAAGGGACTCCTCAATGTGAAGACGGAGCTTTGTCTCCACAAGCAGTGTGTGGTGATTCTATCAATGCTGTCATGAACAAATGCATCTGCAGCTGGCCAATTGATAAGGATGAAATCAAGTATTGTTTTCCTTCATGATGGTTCCTTCGCCCCTTGCCACAGACTGCGTCTAGCAGCTATGCCCTTTAGGACTTGAACATATTGATCTGTAATAGCACTGCTGAGCCACTCCTGGTGACATACATTGAAGCGCTCCATGAAAAGGACATTTTGCACCCTTACCATCCTCAGAGCTTTCTTCAAGGATTTCAACGTGGAGATGCGCTGGTTCATCATTTGCGGCTTTAGCAGAATGTGATGATCAACAGGAAGCTTCCTTGCAGATATTTGAGCTAATGCCAAAGGGCTTCATGGAGTCGAGAGTCAATGTTAAGGATGTTCATGGTAATTCTCTTCTGATGGTTTACTGCTGTGCCACCAAGTCTGCTGGTTCTATCCTTCTAGTGTGCCTTGTCTGTGACATTGTCTGTAAGATATGGTTTCATGAATAGGATTGTGTTTGGCTGTTGCTTGACTAACCTGTGAAACAGCACTGCCAATTTTGGCATTGTACCCTAGATGTTGGCCGGGAAGATTTTACATGGTCAACATGACTCAGATTCGAAAATCACGTCAAGGCCAAATGGTCCATCCAATTTGATACAACTGAACAACCAGATGTGCCATTTAAAAATCAACCATTTTTCTGTGGATCTGCAATTAGGAAAGGATTAGTGAATTAGTGAATCACTGCACTGGTGAACCAGATGGGTTCTTAGAACAATCAACAATGATTTCATGGTCATCTTTTAATTCCAGATGTTTTAAAATCAAGTTGCACCATCTACCTTCATGGGATTTAAACTTGAGATGCAGAATATTATCTGGGTCTCTTGAATACTATGCCATGCCTTCCGGAAATTTCTCATATGCATTGTACTCTCCCATTGCTTTTATGAAACATGCTTCAATAATGCTGTCGTGGAAAATGTATAGCAAGAGAGAAGCTGCATCTGCTCAATAACTATCCCAAATCCATCAACTGAGTTGAAAACTTCAATAAAGACCACTATGGTTCATCCAGCCACAGCAAACCTATAGAAAATATAATGGGCCAGAAATAAATCCCAATGTGCCAATTTGACAGGTGTGAAATGAATTCAATAGAAGGAATAACTCAGGGACACATTGATATGCCCTAATGTGAGGTCAACCATTTTTCAGGCAGCAGTATCTGGCCACTTTGCTACAAAATGAAGGCCCATTTTAAAGACCCTGCAAGCACTCGATCTGCCAGAGTTCACAGCCATCAACTTTAGGTCTGGTGCACTCACGCTTTCAGGAACACAGGAGAGTTTGATACCACAACTGTGGAGGTGAATAAGATATTTTCTACCTCTTTCACTTTGATTATAGCCATGATGACTGCTGCAGACTCCCTTCTAGCATCCTTTGGCACCTCATTTCTGGGTCTTGGCTGTTTATTCAGTTGCGTGTTCAGTTAAGTGAGTAGACTGTGGGGGCATGACAGATACTGGCAGTTTGCCCAGAATATTTACATTATTGGCCCAAGGACCAATTTCCTCTGATTCTCCAGCCATGTCTTCAAATATAGGGATTACTTCTCATGACCTGCAAGCCATCACTATGCAGAAATTGTCTGAATGAGTTAAGAGGGGTTGACAGTCTTCCCCAGCTATAATGGTTATACATAGAGATAAGGACCCTGGAGCTATTTTATACCGTTTCACAGAAGTGTTCATCATTGAGTCTGAATACCACAGTGAGAGCAGAGCTAGAAAAGTCCGGAAGGATCTGGAAGTCAAATGGGTGTGAGGTTCTCTGGAAGACTTAAAATGAGTATGTGTTCATGAAAACAAAGAAGGCAATTAGTCATAACCTAGTGTAACTAAATGTCAGAGTCTGGTATATCTATGATTACCCTGCATTGCAGTACTTACTATTAATATATAACACAGTGTCCCTTTGAAGTCAAATCCTGAAAACCACCTTTGACTTTGCAAACTCCTCAATTAGCCTGGACAGAACCCAAACTTACAAGTCTGACATCACACCACGTGATAAAAGGATAACTTCCTAGTGGCCTTATGAAAATATCTCATTTAAAATTATCATTTGAAGGATCTGAGATTTTGCAAAAGTAACTCAGCACTTAATAAGATCACAAAAAAAGTGCTTTTGTATTAAAATGCAGATATTTGAGAGAGTTTACATGAGTTAATTATGATTCACCTGCTGCTGTCAAAGGCTTGCTCTGCCAAAACTAGCTGTGGTTGAATGCCGAGGTGTTGTTCCTCGGGATGGTTAACGTGCCTTTAGAGTCCAGTGAAACCTCATTTCCAAATTAAAGCTTGTCATTCATTCTACAAAGCCATGTTTCTATTGATGTAAATATCACATTGACCATGCAAGACAAGGAACAGTTTGTGAGCCAAGCCCAGAGAAAAGCCTACCAAAGTATTTCCATGGCACTCACTTGAATTCTACGTTCAATTATTAGCATACAACTCAAATGGAAACAGCAAAATTGTTCAAGAACATGGAAGAAGTTTAGCACACTGCCTAGTGAGTCAATTTCAGGCAGTTTCATAGAGAGCTTCTTTCAGTGAGCTCAGGTGAGTTTTCTCATGCAATTCTCCGCTGCTCAGTTCATTGTGCGTGTACCACACTCCTACAGAGTACTGTCACACGTTCATCAGCTGCGGGAGTACTCAGGTGAGTTGTGATTTTTCAGGATTTCTGCAAGTGGCGCAACAAGTCAAATGCTATAAGACAGGAATAGCTTTTCAACATTGCATCTTCAGAAGAATTGTCTTGGGAACAGCTAGGAAATTAGTATCTGATTTACATAAAGTGATACTTAGCAAAGGCAAAAAGGCCATTCCATGAGACCGAGGCCAGCCTGATCTGAAGTTCCACCCAGGTCAATGCGATGTCTGGAAGAACATTCTGCAACAAAGAGGAAAGGTTAATGACATCATGGACTCAGCAAGGTTAAGTGCCACCATCTTCCCTCTTCAACCTCACACTCACAATTGACTTTTTCAACATCTTCACCCCAGCAATGGCCCCTAATTATTTCTGTTGACTTTCAGAATCAGGCTTCCCAGGCTGACCTTGGCCAAAGCCCTGAAGTGGTTTGGACAGACAGCTCCAAATGACGACTGACCCGAACCTTGACCGATAGCTGTGCAGCTCCCTGACTGAACCACTGCTACTCCTCCGATTGGTTACGTTGACACTTGGACTGACTGTAGCCCACTTCTTGGACAAGAAGAAGACAGATCCATTGACCTTGCTTGGTACATAGGTAGGCACCTGGACTAGAGATCAGGCACTGCCATGGTCTTACTCTGCCTGTAACTGATTGAGAACTGTCCGCCTGGATTTGACTCAATGCTCCCCCCCTTAGACATTCAGACATGGACACTTTGTTGAAACACATGCACTGTGTTTATCACGTAAGCTGCTAGTGTACGCTATAAGTGTGACATTGTGTGAAGCCAGTGCTGTTCAGTAACGTCCACTCCTTTGACTGATCATTTATAGCAAACATGACAGGCTGCCTGGTTGAAGTCAGAGATCATGTATGTTGCGACTGTAGGAACAATGACAAAATGGCAGGCAGAGATGCTGTGCGCACCCGAGTAGGTGCAAAATGAATGACCACTAAGAGAAAAAAACCAAGGGCACTGAGAAGCACAGAATTCTGTTGCACAGAAACCAGATAGCAGCGTTGCAATGGAAGGTATTAGTGAGCGCTGAAGTTCATTATTGAAGTGGTTAAGTTTTATTATGAGTCAGTCAGAAATGTGCCATGATAATGAGATGTGGCTGACAAGTGTCTGATGCCAACCACCTTGGATGAAGAATGCAGGACGTCATTGCCCATGGAGCATGCCCTGAGATATTAGGATAAGCTGGCCAAGGTGGAAACCCAGTGGAGCAAGTGATGAAAACAGAGGCTGCCATTTACCTGTTCAAAACTTTCATCACAGGAATTGTTGCTATCCAGTTTGTCTCCACTGTCTAGTAAAATAGCAGTCGACATAGATATGAGGTGAGATTAGCCACTAATTAGATATTAATGCATGCAAATAGGCCTCTAACCCTTTGTGACTGAGATTCTCATCTTGGGTGGAAAACTGGAACTTCTTAACTTGATATCAAGAATCTCATTTTTCCATATTCACCTGTACAAACTGACTGGATGTTGCCTGTGTTATTCAAGGAGGTTAAAGAGCATCCCACTGTAAGTGATTACTGGCCAAGTACAATTCTGTCTTCTCATAAATTCACATGTACACCATTAAATAACATTCCGTGGAGATTTTGGGAAGAAGGAACCCTGATAGATGTTAATAATTCCCAGCTGAGGGCACCAAGGCCAATTACAAAACTTTAACCCTCAACAATAAATGAGATCCATGACCTCAATGTAAGACCCCAGATTAAATTTGAACCTGTCTTCCTGCCTCTGCTTATGATTACACTGGACAATTAGAGCACACTGCCAATCACTGATCAGGAGAGAAGATTCAGCTTTGAAAGCAATTTTGGGTCCAAATTACCTGCTCTTTGTGCAGATAATAATTATTTGGGACAACTACTTTGGTGAATGCAGGGTTAAATATTCCCTTTTTTAATAAATTAAATCGAAGTACGTGAAAGTAAATAACAGTTTATCAGCTTTTGATTGAGATCACCATGTTGAATTAAAAAATAAAGTAAGCATTTCTAAGATTATATACACGTAACATGAATAATTTCCCAAATGAGTAATGCATTAACTGATACTTTTTTTTGTCCAAGAATCACTTGCCTTTTAGTTGAACAATGAAAAGAAGTTAAATCCTTTCTAGGAAGAAACGATGGAGCTTAAATCTTTTCAATTGCTGCCACATCAAACAGCTACTGTTTGATAGTGGACTCTTTGCATGTTGGCTATCAACTTGTTTATCTGAAATTATTTGCCCACCAATGTATTTAAATGCACAAGAGAACTTCTTAAACCACGTCTCTGAGTATTTTTTGATTCCTTTGAATGTCCTCCTTAAAAGTATTGGGGATTAAATTTTACCACATAAGTTCCATTATGGGTTCTTGGTTGCCTTTTAAGGTATTAAAATGATGGAAAGGAAGTGTTCAAATACAACTGGCTTAAAGTCTACCAATCACCGTATTAGAAAAGGACAAAAAGGTATAGTTTACCCATGCCTGAAAGATCACTTGCACACATGTGTAAATGTGGCCCAAAGCCTCTTTTGTTCCCTTCTACAAGTCTGGTTTGTGACAGTTGTACTTGGATTTAGCCTATGGATCATGAATGCTCCTGGTCTTGGAATCATAGAATCCATACAGTGTGCAAGTAGGCTACCAGCCCATCAAGACCCACGCCCTTACCCTATTGCTATAACCTTACACTTCCATGGCTAACCTACCTAGCCTGCACATCCATAGAACCAAAGGTCAATTTAACACAGCCAATCCACCTAACCTGCATATCTTTGGATGGTGAGAGGAAATCTGAGCACCTGGAGGAAACCCACGCAGGCACAGGAAGAATGTGTAAACTCTGCAGAGACACTCACCCGAGTCTGGAATCAAATCTGCATCCCTGGCACTGTGAGACAGCAGCACTGACCACAGAGCCACCATGCCACTCTCAACTTCTGACCTGCAGGCTATGGCTCCAATCACCAAGCTCCACATCAATGTCCATACTCTTCACCATTAGCCCAGTCCCAAACTCCAGATCATCTACCCCTCCTTCCCAACTGCATGAGCACACTTCCAAGGTTCCAATAATTGTTCCTATCTAGACCCCTACCCAGGCCTCCAATGGTTTTGACCCCAATCTCAGGTCTAGATGTCTGCATCTCCAACATCATTCCAATCACCCCTATTTCCTGCTGCATTCCATCCTCGTGTGCTCTGTGGCCCAGCCAACATGCAGTGCCATCACCTGACTCCTGCAAGTTGACTTGGCCTCTTCACATTTATAGGTATTTCCTATTCAACCTATTTAGAGATGTTATTGCTCATCTCTGGAGCAGGTGGGACTGTGGGCCTCCTGGCTCAGAGGTAGAAACACTACCATTGCACTGCAAGGCTCCTCAATCCAATCTCATACCTTGGACCACTGAGTGAGTAGCAATCTCAACCAGAAGCACTTACTTATGCAGCCTCCTGTTCCGAGACGAATTACATTTTGACTGGAGTCCAAGGCCTGAATTCTTGGCACTTTGCGCTCATAATTTGAGCACAAGGTATTAACAATGTGTAGGATGGGTGTTCCCAAAAATGGGCAGTCCCCAATATAATACCTTTGTGACTGCCTCCCCACAACCCCACAATTAACTCACCATGTGTAATGATCCCTCATATGTCAGCCAGCTTCTTTTGTTCAGGTCTTATTCTTTTAGTGAAGTGGAAGTTATGGCTTACTGGTTGGGTATCTCCTTGGTAGGTGACAGCTCATCCAGGAGCAGCAACAGGAGGACCAGCTGATTGCTACAGGCAATGCCTCTTCTACCCTCTATAGGTCAGCTATCTGCCTATATTGGATGGAGAAAGATAGCTGACCAGCTGCTGAAAGTTGAAGATTGGGCAGGCATAAATCTGTCTTCCAAGACTCAGGTACATTATGGAGGGGGGAAACCATTGGGCAGTGTCTAGTGATGGGGAAATTGGAAGCAGGCTGAAGCAGTCATAGCCAAGATCTTGTTTGGAAGTGTGTTCCTAATCAATGGATAGGAGACCTGCTTGAACAGAGCAACTTCTGATGTCTCTGAGGAACCTGGCTGAGTATCAAGTGACAGCTGAATAAACTAAAATAACTCTTCTTCCTGAAAGATCTAGGAGACTGTTTCAAGCCATGTCCTGAGTCAATTGCATTTGAAGATCCCAGTGACATCCATGTGCATCTAGTGACACCCATTTGTGTACTTAAGAATGCCAGACTGAAGGTATCTGGGATTTTTCATATGGCTGTAGAGAGAGGTCGTTACTTGTTCTATATTTGCCATGTGTATGGGCATATCTGTCAGATGATCAATATTTATATACGCGTACTTCAAATCAGCATTACTTTGTCTTGTTTTATAATAATCAATAATTTTGTCATTTGAAAAACCCTGATTGATGGACATTTTTAATCTGAATCGAAAATAGTTAATGATTATTATTTACCATATAGGTAAATGGATAAAACGCATAAATTTATGTTGTGACCAACATAAGAAGAGGTGGAACAAGAGAACGTGAATACAAAACTCCAGTCTGGATAATAACAGAGGTAACAAAGTGTGGCGCTGGATGAACACAGCAGACCAAGCAGCATCTTAGAAGCACAAACACTGACGTTTCGGCCCTAGACCCTTCGACGTCAGCTTTTGTGCTCCTAAGATGCTGCTTGGCCTGCTGTGTTCATCCAGCGCCACAATTTGTTATCCCGGATTTTCCAGCATCTGCAGTTCCCATTATCTCTGGATAATAACAGTCTCAGTTGTTAATCAATTGTTAAATTTTTGCACTATCGATAAAAAAATCCTGAGCTGAAATTTTTATTATCAGAAGTAGTTAAGCCAATGCATTTTTTGTGTAAAATTTTCAAAAAAAAACCCTGTGATCTGAAGGTTTTTTGAGGCTGCTTTCAAAGGGGAAAAAATGCACATTCTGTGAATGTTGTATAGTAGCTGACACTTCAACAAAGATAATCAATGGGTTTAAGAAAGCCAAAGACAGATATGGCTTGAGGTGAAAACCAGCGAGTTGGGAAAGACATAGGCTGAAACAACTTGAAGCTAGTCTTTATGTTTGTTCAATTAAATGTTATTACACCGACAGCATTTTCTTAAAATTCACGTTTATCTTAGAACTCAAAAACAACCAAGACATGTACAAACAGAAGCTTTAATGACATATATTAATGACCTGGACTTGCACATACAGAGCATAATTTTAATGTCTGCAGATAACACAACACTTGGAAATATAATAGTTAGGGAGGAGGATGAGAAAGACTTCAGGAGAACATAGAATGATGAAAAGGCCACTTTGAAGATGCCATTAAACATAGAGAAAAGTGAAGTGATACACTTTGGTAGGAAGAACGAGGAGAGACAATGCACACTAAGTGGTACAATTTTAAAGGGGATTGCAGAGACAAAGTGAATCAGAATTGTTCGTACACAAATCTTTGAAGGTGTCAGAAAAACTTCAGAAAAACTTGAAAATATACTCTTTGACTTTATAAATGTTGGCATAGAGGAAAAACAAGGAGATTAGCTAAACCTTTGTAAATCACTGCCTAGGTCTCAATTGAGCATGACTCTTTCGGAAGGATGTCAAGCAATTAGTGAGTGTGGAGGAGAGCTACTAGAATGCTACCTGAGATTCAGGACATCAGCTACACAAAGAGATAAGGACTCCTGACCAAAGATTATATCAGTTTCTTGACTGAAGACAGCTGACAACCATGACAATTTTCCTGGCTTTGTGACAATGCTAAACTGCAGGTTATGCTAGCAGATCTATAAGCCTGGTATCTCTGGCTGAGTGGACAACTTATAAAAAGGCAAGGCAAATCAATGCAAGACAAGAATGCTGTAAGCATCCAGGTAGGCTCAAAGTGAGTGGGCTCAATTACAGCAAGCCAATAGCCCAGAGATGCAGAGATAATGGGAACTGCAGATGCTGGAGAATCCAAGATAATAAAATGTGAGGCTGGATGAACACCAAAACCAGTCCAACCTGTCTCTGCCTCCCTAACCGGTTCTTCCTCTCACCCATCCCTTCCTCCCACCCCAAGCCGCACCCCCATCCACCTACTAACCTCATCCCACCTCCTTGACCTGTCCATCTTCCCTGGACTGACCTATCCCCTCCCTACCTCCCCACCTATACTCTCTCCACCTATCTTCTTTACTCTCCATCTTCGGTCCGCCTCTCCCTCTCTCCCTATTTATTCCAGAAGCCTCACCCCATCCCCCTCTCTGATGAAGGGTCTAGGCCCGAAACGTCAGCTTTTGTGCTCCTGAGATGCTGCTGGGCCTGCTGTGTTCATCCAGCCTCACATTTTATTAGCCCAGAGATGCAGCCTGGTCCAGCCTATGAGCAGGGTGCACACCCTTGAGAACATGGCATCCTTGCAGCAGAATCAAAATGATATTTTACAGAGCCCCTTTGAAGTGCAGAAACATTCTGTAAGTGGATCAAAGCTGTGTTGTTCTTCGAGGCTGGCACATGTCAGATACCAATGTCCACGCACATGGTCTGCGAGTGTAGCCAGTGCACCAAGGACTGTGCCCTGAGGTGTTAATGCCTGGTGTCTGATATGGAGATCCTTCGAAGCAAACATTGATTTGAAGTTGCCAATTACCCACTTTTGTCTTCCATATTGAGAATTCATGATGCCTCGCTTGTTCATCATTTAACTAAAATCGGAACCTGAGTATTAACAAGTCACATTGAGGTGTTAATAATGTGTTTAACAAGCAATAATCCCCCTTAATTGGTAACTCTCAACTCCCTAGTCAGAAACTCAATTCAACATTCAACAAAAGCATAAACAGTGTGGCAAATTGTTCCTGACACAGAAATGGGCCTCAGCTGACTTTTAGCACATTTCTGCTACAAATCTCACCAAAATCCATGCTGCCGGGGCCCAGATAAAATTCCACTCAGTGTGTTTTGCTTTACGCCTTTTGCTTCAGAATAATGATATATAGTGGAACATCAGCTGTCACATATTTCATTGAGTTGAAATAGATGCAATGTGTGCATTTGCTTAATTTTGCATGCAAAGAACAGAACCCTGTGTATTAAGATATTTACCTTTTGTACTGGCAACAGGAAAACAGAAATAGCCACTGAAGCGCCTGACACTGAAAACCATGCATCCAGCAGAAATAAATTGAGCAGACTGCTGGGAAGCTGAAGGAAAATCTCCACATCATGGACCACTCAGAAGAAGCCTCACAGTCTTGAGTGGCACTTTTCTGCTCGCTGCACAGTCTGACCTTGCTACCTCCTGAGCCACAGAAAGAGAAGATAGAGAATGAGAACTACTAGCCACCCAGGATCCTACCTACCAGATGTCTCAGAAAACAACTTGTCAAAGAAAGCTTCATTCAAAGCAGCTCTCTAATTCCTTTACACAAACCACCTTGTGTTCCTTGTCATCAGAGCCACCATCCTTTCTATAGCCACACCTCAGTCAATCTTTTCAAAATAAACATTAGCACTGAAGTCAGATCCAAAAATAAAATTGCCTAACAGCTTAATTCCATCTATTTATGACGTTTAACAGGAAAAAATGAGAAGCACCTCATGGAAAGCTATTAATACTTGATCTCCTTTTATCCTGAATCTCCTACGAAAGTGTTTCCAACTTGCTACAACCTGAAAGGTGGAATCTTGCTAGTTTCAATTGAAGACACCTCAGATAAATATGGTGGATGCCCTTAAACAGCTGCATACCTTCAGGGCATGACTACTGACCACAGCATCCTGGATCAGTCTGGCCTGGCCAGCTACATAACACTATCAAAGACATGGGCAGACACTTAGTGGTGAGGGAATGGGAATAGTGCTCATCTCCATTTTCTGCAGGAACAGAACTCCATTGTGCAACATTCTGGAGGGTCCAGTCCAGAGGTAGCATTATGGTAGACACCACTCCAATGTTGATGGAGTTAAGTGAAGTACTTTCACCACTGTGGACAGAATAGTCTCTATTCATCACCTGTAGTGCTGACTGAAGTTAGAGCTAGACCCCTCTATGCAGTGAACCATTATGTACTAGTTCGCTGGCAGGCTGCCCACTATCCCTGGCATTTCCTGGTGTGTGCTCATTGGAAATAGTTGACAGTGTGAATGCTCAATATCAGCATCAGCATCTTCTGTGGCTGAGCTAAAATTGCTGAAAAGAGAGACGATTCAAAGTTTTTAATCTTGCATTCATTGGAGAAAATATAAGAATTAACTTGAAATTGTTATGACCAGGTGAAGCAGAATTAATTGGCTTTTCTCTTTTCAACCTCTTTGCTCAGCCACATCCAAATGCTTTAAATTTTTTAAGAACATAACTATTCCATTCTCTAATTAAAATGACGTTAACAAGACTTTTTCTGGAGCATTAAGGAACAGAAGTTTTCTTAAGTGGAAGCAACAGTAATTCTATTATGCTAACCCTGAAGGAAAATAATAACAATATAATGTCAAGCACACATGCAGCAATGCATATACAAAAAAATGCAGATAAAATATTGTACCGTTTAAAATCATTAGGGTGTTTTTCAGGTGTCATTTTTCAATCTAAAACCATAGTTAGTTCAGGTTGTCCTGGATCAACAGCTGTTTGTAGGTTCTCAGTGTTTGGATGTTTCTTTAATTTATCTTGTTACCAGATATTTTGTCATTCCTTAGAAGGCAAAGAGAAAACCTTCTCCAGTTCTAGTCATAAGTCCATGTCTCTCTGCTGCACCAAAGAATTTCCTTCAAACACAGCTCATTCATGCACTCGTACATTGGAGTTCATTGTCTCTAAGCTGGATAGTTGTAGGCAATATTCTTATTTACCAGGTTTCTTCATGCCTGACTAGTTTCAACTTCTTTCGATAGGAATTTTAATTTCAGTTCGGAATAGTTCTTGTTTATTGTTGGTATCATGAAGCTCAACTCAGTCTGTTGTCCACTGATTAATGTGGCCATTCTATCTGCTGGGATGCTAAAATAGCCCCTTATTAATATATACACTCACTTTACAATGGAATAAAGCAACTTCCTTAAGTAATACCAAGTTGTTCTCCTTTATCTATCCTGGCTCCACTCTTGTTTATTCAGTCAAGGCCAGAGAATATTCAGCAAAGACTTTCCCATTCCAGCAATATTATTTTCTGGAACAAAAACCATTCAGACTCCTACCCATAAAAAAACAAGAATAACTTAATTATATTTTAAACTATATATAATTTTCTGGATTCAGAGACATACAGCATGGAGACAGAGCCTTCCGTCCAACAAGCCCATGCACTAAACTAGCCCCACCTGCCTGCACTTGGCCCATATCCCTGCAAACATTTCTTATTCAGGTACTTACCCAATGTCTATTAAATGTTGTCATTGTTCCTGCATCCACCACTTCTTCAGAAAGTTCATTCCACACATGAACTACTCTCTGTGTAAAAAAATTGCTTCTTGTGTCTTTTTTAAAACCATTCCCCACTCACCTTTTCACACAGCTCTGTTTAGCCGAATTGTTTCATTTGCTGTCTAGAACTCAACATGATTTGTGAAGGTCAGTGTTTAAAAGACATCAGGGTTCTAATATTTGTATTTAGCAGGTTCTCATCAGACTGGCGGTACCTCTGATGCCTGCTGAATTCCAGGTGTCAGCATGGCAGCAGGTGGGTGCACAGCAAATACCTGATGGTAAGGGCACTGCCCGCAAATTTAATCCCACACTTGACTGTTCTCATCAAGTGCAAAGGGGTTAAAATCTTATTTGCTTCAAAGAAAAGGTTGGCAAGAGTATAATGCAATAGGTGTGCCTGCACAGCTGATTCAAGTAATTTGAGTATAAATCAGAAGACTTATAAATTATACCAGTGACATTGTATGTATTGTCTCCTGGAATTGTAATCATATAGCATTAAAATGCCGCAACTCACTGCAAACTGCAGAAGTAAATCATTGCACAATCCATGGAGCATTAGGAAATGGTAAGATGGGGGCCTGTCCTGAAGCTCGGCTCAAACTGCAGTGTGCCAGTGGGAGGACAGGCATTAAGGGTTACTGCCAATCCCAGTGCCCAAGTGCCAGGGAAGCTGCAGTTACAAGCAATTTCTGGAGTTCATCCATGATGAATAGGAAATTGTGGGCTGCTGTAAAGCTTTAAGTGCTAATCCATTATTTTCTGCATCATTGATTATCTGGGGCTTTTGGAAAATATCAATAAGTAGTCGAGGGAGCATTTTTTTTGATGGATCAGTCAGCCAGAGTAATTTTAACTCAGGACTTGTTCTCTTCCCATTGGTCAGGCAAGCTGCCATTAGCCATAATGTGCCAGACAAGTGCCACTTGGGCTGATATCCAGCCTTGCCTCCATTGCTCTACCAATGGTTGAAATTCCAGTGTGATTGTTCTTGCTATTGCCATCACCGTATTTCTTGTCCTTTTGAAGCTTTTTATGATTGTTCATATGCATCATGGAAGAATATGCTTTTCCTCGCACCTTGAAATTTTCCCTGGAATGTCCTCCCCATCACAACCTAATGCTTGCAGTTGCAACCATGCAAACTTCACACAGTCCAAGAATTTACATGAACAGAAGCATGTCCTTTTGGCAAGATGAATATGCTTACTTCCCTCTACTCTGTAGGAGAAAATAACTCAGAACAAGAAGGCGATTACCAGCAGTGCAAAAAGATATCTGTAATTTCTTCAATGAGACAACTTAAAAGATCCGGAATAAAACATAGAAGTGGAGGTAGAAGGGAGGTGCAGCCATAAACCCTCAAGCCAGCTCTGCAATCCAAAAAGCTTAGGGCTGATCACTGAGCTCAATACCATAATCCAGCTTCCCCCACCCCCCCCCCACCCATATTTTTTAATCTCCTTCCCCATAATGGCTGTATCTACCTTCATCATGAAATCACAATGTTTTGCCGTTAACCATTTTCATGGTAGGGAATTCTACAGGCTCATGATTCTCTGGGTGAAGAATTTTCAGTCATCTCAGTTCTAAAACATTTCCCACTAATCCTCAAACTATGACCCTTGGTTCTGGATTCCGTCACCATTGGGAATATCCCTCATGCATCCAACCTGTCTAATCCTATTAGAATTTCACTAGTTTCTACAAGATCCTCCCCTTATTCTTCTAAATTCCAGCAAATACAATCTGAACTGATTCAATCTATCTTATACGTCAGTCCCTCCTTCTCACTAATTAATTTGGTAAACCTTAGATGCACTTCCTCTGTCGTAAGAACATCCTTCCCCCAATCAGGATGCTGCACACTGCACACAATATCCTAGGCGTGGCCTCATTAATGCCCCGTGCAATTGCAGCAAGACAGCCTTATTTCTGTATGCGAATCCTCTCACTATGAGAGCCAACATAGTGGTTGCCTTCTTTACTGCCTGCTGCTGCGCCTATGCATTAACTTTCAACAAAGGCAAAAGCACAAAGACACCCAGGTCATTGAACATTTCCCTCTATCAATTTATAGTCATTCAAATCATAATCTTCCTTCTATGTTTGCTACCAAATTGGATAACCTCACATTTACCCATATTATGAGGCATCTGCTATGCATTTGCTCACTCACTCAGCCATTCCAAATCACACTGCAACATCTCTGCATCTTCCTCACAGCTTACCCATCCACCCAGCTATCCAAATATACACAGGACTAACAGCTATTGTACGGGTATTGAATATAACCAAAAATTTTAATGGGGAATGGACTGCTATTTCAGTGAATCCACGTTCAACTGAACTCCTGTGGTGATCCATATTATGAATAACATTCTGGTTGTCACACAAAATTCTCTGAAACATTCACTGAATCAAAATATCCACGTGGATTTATTTAATCCTGATGGGAAGTAATCCTGCCAGTCATTCACAAATACCTATCACAAATATACATATAGGAACTAAATAGATGACACATGAGTAGACTTTTAGGCACCTACATTAGACAGTTAGTTACTTCTGCATTTATTTTTAGAACCTTGCTAAACAGGCATGAGCTCCGTTAAAATATCTGTAATGTTTTTGGTTTCTGATTGCTAAAGACTTGCAATATGCTGAGTCAACTTGTGTCAAAACGACTTTGCATTTTTATGAAGTGAAAGCAATCATTTAACTTGCTATTGACCATATCACAATAGGAAATTATAGGACATTCTTTAGGTTTTCTGTCTGACCAACCCTATTAAGATCCTGGTTGAAAGCTTTAGTTTGATATGTTTCCACAATATGAACACAAAAGTGACCCAGACTGCCCATATTTCTAGCAATTCCATATTAAGCTGCCTGGACCTACCACTTAACTAGTGGAATCATTAACTTTTAATGTCACAGGGATACAAATTACAGAACTTAGGGTAATAACCCCAATCAAGAATCTCATATTCAATGGGTTCCACCTGGCCGTGGTTCCAATCATTACAAATTGTCTCGTCTTTTTCAAAGCGGAGTGAAAATCTGGAATTTTCTCTCCAAAGACTGTTGATGCTGAGACTGAGGTCGATCAACGTTTTGCTGAGTAATGGTATCAAAGGAACATGAACTATGGTGAATAGGTGGAATTGAAACATGGATCAAATTGAATAATTTGGAAGAAAGGCCTTGAGCGGCTTAATTGTTCATTCTTGTTTCTTTATTCCTATTAATCACATAGGGAACAGAAACTCCCCAGGCCTGCGCTGGGATAGCTAATCTCAGACAGAGTGGAGTTTACCCTGCCATGAGTGGGAGAGGGGATACCAGGAAAAAACGGCAGCTGTAGCAAAGGACTTACCAGGAGTGGCCACTGAAACAGCTCTGATACCTACACCACAGAGGTGGGCAGCTAACTTAGATCATTAACACCTCAGTAAGGGTTAATCCAACCAGCTCACTCTAGTTCTAGTGGAGGCATTCTCTCTATCACAGTCTTTGGGTCAGTCAGGCCTAAAAAAGAAGTCTGTGATAAGTTAAGGCTGCCCTTACAGCCTTGAGTAGCTATCCAGAGTAGAGAGGGTGGGAATCTCCATTCCAATCCTAAAAGCATGCCAGCCTGCAGTGTCTAGTCACTATATCTAAGTTTACGATCCAAAAGGGGCCTTGCAGTTGCCAACTGTCCTCAGCAGCATCTACCTTTTCCAGGCAGATTGCTGAGTTTCAGCAATTGCATCAAGCGCAAAGAAATCCTGTTTTCTGTTGTTAATAGGATGGTGAGTTCAGGGACAACTAATGCCAGCAAGATTGCTGAGCCCTTCCCACTGCCAGCAAGCGTGGTTTTGGGCCCCCATTTTATCCAGACATCAGGTTCCTGAATCCTACTCTAAAATATTGTCTATGATTGCAAGTATTGTCTAAAATTATACATATATAATTATTATTTTCAGAAGTTACAGATGGAAAATATATGCCTCTGATCCTGCCCTGATATACTTGCCACTGTAGGCCACTGGCTGAATACACTAGGATGTTAATGAAGGACAGGGTGAAGATGTGTCCACATATTCCTTGAATAAGCCATATAGCATTCTATAACAAAATACCTAAAATAATTTTTGTTGCTGAAGACTCTTGTCTATGTGGTTTGTCGCAAAAACTAATTTGCATTGAATCAAAAGGAAAATGCATTGTTTTCATAGTGGAGCAAATTGAAATTTTGGATCTAAATTACATGTTGACAGTCTCGACTTCTTTCCTCAAGGCATTGCATCATTTGGAATTAGGCTCATACAAAAAAGTTAAGTGTTATGGTTTTTCAAAATAGGTGAGATAATTTAAATTCAAAATTATGAATTATTTTCATTTGTTTGGAACTTACCAGGATGTTGCCCCCTGAGCTGAGGTTTACTGTTTATTTTCTTTCTAAAGTTAATGCCTGGATATTGCTGAAAAACTGCCATACAGGGGCTCAGCTTGATTTACATAAGAATGGATGTCCACAAATGTGTTGTGTCCCTTTAAGAGGCTGTGTGGAATCCTGTAAGTTTCGGAACAATGAATCTTTATGTGTAGAATGAAAATGTAAGCAAAAAAGGTGCTAAATCAAACAACAAGAATGTCTTTAGGGTGACAGGATTTGAAATTATGCTGTTTGGTAATTTTATGACCTGGAAACTGGGTTGTGCCAAAACATTATTAGTATACTGTGCATATGACTAAGAGAAATTGGTTCATGCTCCTCATCTGTTTGCTGCCTATGAATCTCAAGTGCTGGTTGACTCCTTGACCTGAGATATAGTTGGCTGACACTCTAGCTGAAGACAAGCAGGTTTGCCCAGAAGCAATAATAAGGAAATTGGGAAGGTAGCAAGTCCAAGCTGGCAGCAAAAGTTTAAATGCAGAGCCGCCAAACTCCACATTCATGTAAATACGACAGTTTTTACCTTGATTAGGCTGGGTAGATAAGCAGTTAAAGCCTGAACTTACCAAGGTATTGCCCCTTACCACATGAACAGCTTCTGAGGTGTAACACCTGGTTTTAGTTTATACCACCAAAAACTAGTGAAGTGCCTATAAATTGGTGTATCATGTAGACTCAAAACGTTAAGTTTGCTTTCTCTCCATGGGTGCTGCCTGATCTGTTTAGATCTCCAATACTTTTTGTTTTCAGTTCAGATTCTTGCATCTGCAGCAATTTGCTCCCAATAATTAGTGTATTTCTTCTTTCCCTTAGACCCTGGTACTTTAGTCCTTCTCCCTCCAGGTTCCTTATCATTATATCTCTGTCATCCAGCAATAGATACTGCATCAGGGTAATACAGTGATTGGTGTTAGGATCAATAAGATATCATGACGAATCCAGGATGGAAAGCTCCTCTTTGAAGATGCCTATTTGTTTTGGCTGTTTCTATCTTTAAGCATTCAGCATTTGTGAGGGACACAGCAGACATGCATAGCCATTCTTTGCATCTGTCTTCAACTTTTTTCTCCTTTGCAAAAGAACACTACTGTTTAGGAAGTTTAATTCATATTTTTTAAAAATTCATTTGCAGGAAGTGGGTGGCTCTAGCTAGGCCAGCATTCAGTGCCCATCACTAATTACCCAGAGAGCAGTTGATTGTCAACCACATAGTTGTGGGTCTGATGTCACATGTAGACCAGGCCTTGTCAGGATGGCAGATTTCCTTCCCTGAAGGACATTAGTGAACCAGACAGATTTTTGAGACAATTGACATCAGTAGATTCATAAATCCAGTACCTTGTATTGAATTCAAACTCTACCACCAGCCACGGTGGGATTCGAACTCAGGTCCTTAGACAGTAGCTATGTCTCTGCGTTAATAGTCTATGGTAATACTATTAAGTCATTGCCTTCCCTAAAATAGAAAATTGTCTTGTTGTAAAATTGACAATAGTGAATCAGTCACCCAGTTTACATACTGTCTCTTATTCTCTTACATTGACTACATGCATGACACCCCTTTAAGGTCCAAAAGGAATGGGCTTAAAGGAATTTTCATCCCTTCATTTCACTACCGTCCCATTCCTATTAGGTCAATGTTGATTATAATGCTAAAATTTCCAGAACAGCAACATGTAAACAAACATTCTTTCACCACCCGTTCTTTCTGAATGCTGTACCATATCAACTTCTGTTCACAGGAAGAATAGATTTCCAATTGCATAACTATAAATTGTTAGACTACAATGATAATCATGATTGGAAAAAAAGCCAAAGCCACAATTGTGAATGGCAATAATGATCCATTGTGTAAAGACTACTGGAAGAATTCAAGTAAAAGAGAAAGAAAGAATGTGAGACTCCCAGAAAATGCGTGACAGCAAGCTGGTATGCGTCAGTAGATTGATAATCTTTTTTTTCTGGGAACATAGCATGCAAACTGAGAATCCTAGCGTGTGAAGAGAGAAGTGACTGTGGCAAATCTACAAACAGGCCCGCATTGAACAAATCATTAGCAATCTGCTGGTAACATTTAAAACTGAAGGATCAGGGACTAAGTTTTCTTATTGTGCTCTAGGTAGATCATTATCAGGCCTGGGCATATACAGTATATGTTAGCTGTGGATCAGAGGTTCTAAGCTTCCTGAATTGGCTGATAAAAGCCAGCTGAAAAACTAGCTTTGTTTGTGGAGCAGAATGCTTATTTATAAAAGTGGATTGTGTGCCTCCATTGCAAACAATTTTGCATTGGGTAGTATGTTAATAATTCATCAACTATTATTTACATTGTGACACTTAGAGTATGGGGAGCTGTAACAGAATAGCTACTTCAAGTTGTAAATAGAACATTATGTATTTGGAGGTAAAATGTGAAATAAGTTAGCACCTATGATTTTATTGTTCTTTTCTAATTGCATATTTATTTAAATTTTGTGAGGAGTTGCTTCTAATAATACCATTGAGCAATTCAAATTTCACCATCCTGAAGGCACTTCTACATTGATAGTTCTTTTGGTCAAATTCTAAGAAATGAGCATCTATGAGTCAGTCTTAAGGCTTACAATACTAATTTTGGCTCTCTAGCACAGCAGCAGAATAATTGTCTGACTGCTGGTTTTTTCTTCCGGGGTGGGTTTGAAGTGTGTCAGGCAGAAGCTCTGCCCGGTGACCTACCCCACTCCTTGACTTCCTGGATTGTGGATCATTCGAGGTGAAAGATAAACATGGAAGGATCAGTATGCAAGTCCTTGATAATGCATTAGTTGAACTAACCAATCACGATGTGATTATATCTGTGACTACCCTGAAAAGACAAAGACACTTCTGTCATCTCAGGAATAGAGATGCAAAGTGACATGTTAATGTATGTTGACATGGAGGAAATCAGCTCACAACTTTAGATGTGTTTTCACTCTGGAAATGTTGGATTGCAGTCTAAGCTATAAAACTCACAACCACTAAAGGTGAAGGTGATAGCAAGATACTATGTCCAGGATTCCTTGAGTGGAAGGGAGTCTTAACCATTGATTGAAGAGCTTATTTTTACATGACAATCATTTTGTACATTCATAATGCTAAGTAGTAATTACACAAGCCATAATATCAAAACATTTTATAAGATAAAGTGACAGAATACAATTTCTGATTGATCACACAGACATTGCTGAGCACTGTAGTGGAATATCAAAGATTATGCAAGAAGCATTGGTATGAAAGGAGAAATTGGAAAGTCAGAAATAGTGCATTTGGTTAAGTTGCCATCAGTCAAACAAAACACCTTCATTGTAGCAGTTACTTGATGGATGGTATATCTTATTGCTGAGTCATACAGTTCACATCTCACTCGAGTATTTTGTGAATGGTGGTGTATAAATTGACCTTCGAAGCCTCCAAAGGTTGAGTCAATGAACTTGTGAATGTAAAAGTGAACTGCGATTCTCACCATGTTTGATGTTTGCCACACAAAATCTGCTCTGTGCATGTGTATTTCTTAAACTTCTGTGCATCTTTGCAACACAATCTGTCTGTTCCCATATGGCTAGTTGTAAAGTAAATGGTCAATAAAACATTCATGTGTTGGGTCAAAGATTGAAGCTCATTATAATACAACATATCATGCAAAAAAAGGAGATACATATGTCATGTCACGCAAAAACAGAATTTTTGAGGACAAAGAAATAGGGATCACCTTACATGATAGATCAATTTATATTCCACAATCTACATTAAGCATAAAAGTCTAGCTGATCGTCCTGTGCAGTACTAACGGATAAATGGTCAGAGGTGCTGTAGCTCTGATGATGTGTTAAAATAAGACTCTCAGGTAGATGTTAAAGGACTCAGGGCACCATTTCAAAGGTATATCTACATTGCAGTCCGGTAGGGAATTCTAGAATTTTGGCCTAGCTCCATAAATTCTAATGGGTGGAAAATGGGATGAGTCTTTTGCATAGCCTAATTAGATTAGAGAATATCCACACATTTTTGACAAAGCAAGATTGGGGCTCTGTATTGGACTGGAAAATACCCAAAATAATACAAGGCTCCAGAATGTTTGTGTTTCTAATCCACTTCTTAAAAATTATGGACTGGTTTGTTGCAGATTCAGCTATACCAGTTCTCGAGCAGAGCGTTCTTACCCCACAAGCCACTCGCTCTACTGAGTCAACAACCTCTATGCTGTTTACGGTATGAACGCAAATAAAAATTTTCAGCTGTAGTGTAAACAGGGCTTTTGTGTTTGAATAGGATGTGTAATCTTTTACACTTCAGCAACTGCATCATCAGATAACATCAAGTGACACACATAAATCAAAGGAGCAGAATGGAAGGCAGCCAGTTTCAGAAGAATGAACTAATCTGCATTCATAGGTGGTCTCCATTTCTTTTGTGTTGTGCCACACATAGTCCTCCAAACCTTTTGTTGAGTATATAGAAGAAAAGAAGTAAAAGATCGCTGCCTCCAAAAAACAGACAGCTGAAACTTTTTCAAAAAAAACATCATGCACTGAAATCCACCACCAATCAGATGAGTGTCAATTTTGAAGAGTTTTGTAGGAAGATTTCCCTTCCCAAGGTCTAGCAAGTATTTTTCACCCTAACTTCCCAAACTTTACCTTATCACCTACACACCCACATTTCCATGGTGCCACATTCGTGATGTTCTCCCACTTATCCCAGATGGAGGTATTTACCACCACTGGGATATCCCAGGATTTCTGGCATTGAAACCATATTTAAAATGCAGTTGGGCACCCAGTAAAGCATTGGCTGTCCATAGCAGCATTGCATGGCACATGTAATTTACCCTGGACTCGGCAGACAAGGGAAAATGTATGGCCCCCTTTGTGGGCAGGGACCCCGATATCCTGGTGACTGGGTTGCTGCAGAGGAGGCCAACCAGGTCCAAGGGTCACTGCAGCCTCCAAAGTTGGAGAAACAGGCAGCAATGTTCAATAACCTTCTTTGCTCTGCCAGTGTAAGTGCGAATGTTTTCTCTTTTCTACCTCAAACTCACTGTATTTCTGCTGCTGCATACATATCCCACCAGAGCTCATGCTCCCCCACTGTACATTACTGCATGAAAAATTATCCATCACTTTCTCTCACCCATCCCAACCTCACACTCTACTAATGTCTCATGCCCTCTGCACTTCCTACTTATACTCACTCAGGGCACTTTACATCTACCTGCACCAGCAGTAACAGCCGTGCTACCCACTTTCATCTCACTCAATCCTTCTCTTAGTCTCATTCCAAGAGAAAGCAAACCTCAATAAGGTGGCGGAGATCCAAGATTGGTGATGAGGTGCCCAACATTTGGCTCCTGACCTGAATCAAGAAAAGGATCTTTAAGCTCACAGGAAAGGGCAGAGACTAATTTGACAGCAAGCAAAGAACCTGGTGATACAGCCTTTCCCAGTCTGTGAGCTGGGTGTGAGTCCCTGAGCACAGAGTGTCCTCGCAGTAGTATTACATCGATAGTTGCCAGTGCAACCCAAGGTGCAGGATTGAATTGCAGGATCATCCTGCAACTAGCTCAGAGATGTGCCATGGCAGTTCTCAAAGTCTGGCACATGTTAGATGCCAATGTCCTTGGAATGCGTGTGACCAGTGCCCAATGTCCAATATGGGGGTCATTTGGAGCAAGCAGCAAGCTGATTTGCCATGTGCTTGCTTTGGTCTCCTTGTCGAGTTTCCCAGACATTGAGATAGCTTGCTAAATTTGATAATATGGGAGACTAAATACAAATGACCACCAATTCTCCCCTGTCAAGTAAGAATCTCACCACACCGCTTGTGAAAAGCATAAAAGATGGTATGAATTGCTCCTCAGGCCACAATGAGCTTTATCTCACTTGTCATCCAGTTCTGCCACTAATTCCACCATAGGCAGACCAGGCAAACTCCAAAAAGATTCCAGCCAGGGTATTTTTCATCTGGCTTTCCTCCCGCGCCTCTTGGTAGTGAAATGTACTGCAACTGCCCAGGCCTGCACCTACCAACAGAAACTTACCTTTAAAATCAGCCAGAAGAACATTCCAATTCTAAATCAGTCAATAGCTGCTGAGCAATGTACCACTTTTTAGGAATCCTTTGCAATACTAGTTGATTCTACAATCCCCCAAGCTGAGGTGAGGGCTTGAAGGTACAAATGTAAGACCAAACTCTAATTCCTTCTATTATCTTTGCTAGGGTGTGCAGAAAATAAGGCTTAAAGCCTTACTGGAGCCCACTTACCTTATTGATATTGCTGATGTCAGAGTGTGCCTACTCCAATGGCGAGAGGTTAATATTCTTCATGTATCCCCAGAAATAAACATAGCCACATGCAATGGGTGAGACACTACATCACAGGTCAACGCCTTGCTGTCACATCCTTGTACCTGAGAATGGGGTACTCACTGTCAATAAAGGTCATTAGATTTACCAGCTTGCATCAAAGGGAAAGTTGGTTGTGAGGTCACATGTATGGTGAATATGTGCCTGTTGTGCTGTGCAAAATATTTTCTAAAATAACTCAGCCTATTTGGATAAAAATTGACTTGAAGGTAGGAGACAGAGGATGGTGGTGGAGGGTTGCTTTTCAGACTGGGGGTCTGTGACCAGCAAGAATTGGTGCTGGGTCCACTGCTTTTTGTCATTTATATAAATGATTTTGAAACGAATATAAGAGGTATGGCTAGTAAGTTTGCAGATGGCCGCAAATTAATGGTGTAGTGGGCAGTAAAGAAGGTTACCTCAGAAGACAATGGGACCTTAGTCAGATGGGCAAATGGGCTGAGGGGTGGCAGATAGAGTTTAATTGCGATAAAAGTGAAGAGTAGTATTTTCGAAGGACTAATCAGGGCAGGACTTATACACATAAGAATAAGGTCCCGGGGAGTGTTACCAAACAACAAGACCTTGGAATGCATGTTCATTGTTCCTTAAAAGCAGGTTGCAAGCAGGCAGGGTAGTGAGGAAGATGTTTGGTACACTTGCCTTTATTGGTCAGTACATTGTGTATATGAGTTGGGAGGTCATGTTGCTACTGTAGAGGACATTGGTTAGGCCACTTTTGGAATACGACGTTCAATGCTGTTCTCCCTGATTCAATATCTGAGAGTTGCAATTGGTGACGAACATTGTGCAATCACCGGTGAACATCCCACTTCCAACCTTATTATGGATGCAAGGTCATTGATGAAGCAACTGTAGATGACTGGGCTAATAAGACTTCCCTGAGAAGCTCCTGCAGAGAGTCCTGGAGCTGAGATGACTGACATCCAACAGTCACAACCATCTTCCTTTGTGCCAGCTATCACTCCAACTTTTCCCAAAAGCTCCAATAAGTTAGTCTAACATGATTTTCCCTTTAGAAAGCATTGTTGAATCTGGCTGATTGCATTGAGATTTTCTGATTCCACCACTGTACTTGATTTGATTTATTATTGTCACATGCACTGAGACACAGTGAACGGTATTGTTTAGCATGCTATCCACGTAAATCATACTTTATATAAGCACATCAAGGTAGTAAAACAGAATGCAGAATATAGTGTTACAGCTACAGAAAAGGTGCAGTGAAAGATCAACTCAAAAAAATGAGATAAAAACCAAAAGAACTGTGGATGCTGTAAATCAGGAAAGCTCAGCAGGTCTGGCAGCATCTGTGAAGGAGAAAACAGAGTTAACATTTCGGGTTCAGTGACCCTTCCTCAGAACAGTTCTGAGCTTTTCCAGCAACATTGTTTTTGTTTCTAATATGTAAGAGGTCCTTTCATAAGTCTGATAACAGTGGGAAAGAAGCTGTTCTTCAATCTGTTGGTAAGTGTTCTCAAACTTCCATATCTTCTACCCGACGAAAGACAATAGAACAGTGCAGCCAGGGTGGGACGGGTCTCTGATTATGTTGGCTTCTTTCCTGAGGCAGCAGCAAGAATGGACACAGTTAATTAAAGGAAGGCTGGTTTTGGTGGTGGACTGGGCTGCATTCACAACTTTCTGCAAATTCTTGCAGCCTTGAGTGGAGCAATTGCTATATCAAGCTGTGATGTATCTGGATGGAATTCTTTCTTTGGTGCATCCAATAAAAAGTGGTAACAATCATTGCAAATATGCTGAATTTCCTTAGCTCTGAGGAAGTTAGAGGCACTGGTGTGCTTTCTTAATTGTAGTGCTGACATAGATGGACCAGGACAGATTGTTGATGATAGTTACTCTTAGAAATATGAAACTCCACCATCTCTACCACAGCACAATTGATATAGACGAGGACTTGTCCTCCAATCGCTTCCTGAAGTTGATGACTAGCTCCTTCATTTTATTGACATCAAGAGAGAGATTGTTGTCTTTGCACCATGCCACTAAGGTCTCTACCTCTTTCCTGTATTCTTACTTGTCGTTAGTTTAGATCCGACTCATGACAGCGGTGTCATCAGCAAATTCGTAAATTGGGTTCCAGCTGAATTTGGCCACTCAGTTGTTGGAGTATGAGGAATATAGTAAGGGGCTGAGTAGGCAGCTTTGTAGTGCACCGTGATGAGGATTATCATGGAGGAGGTGTTGTCACCTAATTTTATTGATTGCGATCTGCAGGGCACGAAGTTGAAAAACAATTTGCAGAGGGGGGTGCAGAATCCTGTACTTCAGAGTTTGGGGTTTGTTTGGAATTATGGTGTTAAAGGCAGAAATAAAGTTAATAAATGTATCCTCCTTAATACAAAAACATCAAGCGTTTTCCCTATGACAGATGCTAAGATCACTGGCCTGAGGTTATCTGCTGTCCTCCCCGCCCCAGCAACCCTCACTTCTTCCTTGAGTAGACGAGCCAAACTTACTGCTGTTTTAAGTGTGTGAGGGCCCTTCCAGAGTCAAGAAAGTTTGGAAAAATTAAAACCTATGCATCTAATATTTCGGCAGCCTTTTATGTTAAGACCTAAGTCTTAGCTGTTCAGTTAGGTTAGTCTTTCTTTTTGTTCGGTCAATATTAGATATACCATTTTCTCAGCACAACTCCTGTGATGCTGCACACATCAGTATTCCTGGAAGGATTTACAAACATTAACTACTAATGGGAGTATTTCCAGTAAAATGTGCGGCAGTTTTGGTCAAGGAACAGAACTGAAAAGAGGTGGAATGGGTTGTGTTTTATCCCTACATATGCGTGATACTACTCTAAACCTTACAAAAAGTTGAGGCAGGCAGACTGATCAGAAGATTTGATATATTGTGGATTGAAGTATCAAGGACTCCTAAAATAAATCTATCTACAGCAAGCACAGACAGCAAGCATTCCCTTTTATTGTAAATATGCAGAACTGCCTGTGTGGTCTCCTGAGTCATGGTATGATTTCCACTGTGCAACAAGACAGCTTGAGCACTTTCTTCCACATTTTGACATTGGCGTTTAATTGAGTTTAGTTCTGAGCGACAGATCATGTGGTAAATTTATTCAATCACAGTCAGTTCATGTGTTCCATTCCCAGGGTCATTTATCATTCATTCACTTCTGTTGGTTCCAAACTAAACCATCTATACTTAGGCTGCCTCAAGAGGATATCGTTCAAAGAGCAAAGGCTCCATTGTGGGAGGGTATTTTGGCAAATTATGTTCTCCCCATGCTTATTATGTTGATGTTGCAGCAATTTAAAATGAATAATTACAGAAAGTATCTGTCAGTGGTGTGAAGAGGTTTTCAATCAATCATGATTTCATCAAAATTGCATCCTCTGTAAAAATTGGCACAAATTCTGCAAATTGATTAGAAACATAGGAAATCAAGAAGGAAAAATCTTATCATTCATTTTGTCACTGTCTAATATATTTAATAAAAAATAAATGTTAATCTGGTGTCTTGTTTACAGACGTAAGTGAAACTCTTAAGGAATTCTGACTTGAACACTCAAATAAAAACAAAATATTGTGAATGCTAGAGATCTTGAGATATAAACAAAGTACTGGAGAAACTTATCAGGTCTAACAGCAGTTAGGAGGAGGAAGAAGAAGTATCATTGGACTCAAAAACTCTGTTTATTCTGTTTTTCTTTCCACAGATGTTGCCTGCTGAGCATCTGCAGCACTTTCTGTTTTTGTTAATTAAGATGGGAAACCCAGTAAGAGGCTCTACAACATTGAGTAAATGGAAACCGCAATAGGAGAGGTGGATACTGCTAAAGCAGGCAGGACAGCACCTCTAAATGGATACTTTCGAAGATACTTGCTTATTTGTTTATAAGAAAGGATAACAGACACCTCTTCATGGCATCAGTATAGAAGGGGACCTCTTTAAAGGAAGGCCTGGCTGTTTTATTCATGTAGCTCATTCAATGCTGTCAACGAGAGGAAGCACTCCACTTATTTCACTTGATGTGCACAATTTGGCATTTGATTAATGATTCTAATTTACGCTTCCTGGTTAAGATTCTGCCTGTAACTGAATTCAATTTCACTCAAAACTGGCTTGTGGACTGTAATTACTCCACACCTGTTGATTGCAGCAATGGGATGCCTGCTCATTTCCATGATTTCAGCAATCAGGTCAGAACCAACCACTTACTGTTTATTATCTGGATGCATCAACAAGGAGCCAATATCATGAACAATCAATGCCACTTAAAGCTAGACTGCACATCATAAATTCAGGCAGTGCCCCTGGATAAAGAGGTGTTGGCAAGCATGAAGGAAGTATTTCTGACCTAGGAAATGGTGAAGAAATGGCACAGCATGAGAGAAAGTGAGTTTCTCGATCTCCAAGCACAGTCTTGCAGGTGGAGGAAGAATAAGGAAAAAGACAAAGACAAGATCCGCATCTGCAAGGAGCCAAGGGATCTTCCAGATATTTGTTAAGCAGGAGGTGGGAGCACATAACAATGGAGTTCAATATCCATAATTAAATCCCAAATGCTTTACACTTGAAAGCCAGCAGTGAAAGATCTACCTGGTTCTAATCTTCATACACCTTTATAACTTAACAGAGAAACCCATTGCAAATCCAGAAGCTTACTTTCTCCTTTGATACACAGTTAGTGCAGACTTGTTGATGAATTTTTGAAATGAGCAGGTATCACTTTACTGTAGCAGATGATTGTTTTCAGTTAAGAGCAAGGCTTCCCAAACTGGAGATTGAGAATCCACACAAAGACACAAGCTTTAAGCTCTGAGCTGGCAATGGCCATTGTGGAACTCTGATGGAATTGTAACGGTTGGGCCACTGCTCCAGTTGGACCACAGACCCTCTCAACCATCCACCACTGCCTCTCCCCAACCCCTTACCTCATTGTCTGTCCTTGCAACAATTTTCAAGCCACAAGGTAAGCTCACAGAGGGGAAAAAAAAGTTTAGAAAACACTGTTTTATGAAATTCTTACTGAAATGCAGACTGTTTATAGTTATGGAAACATTAATATATGGGCTAAACTGAAACTCTGCCCAGTCTAAACTAATGCACCTATTGGTGGAGCATCAGGCAGTTTGAAACACTTGGAATCCCACATGACTCTTGATGGAGGCAACTGTGTCATTCTTGACTGTTCGTTAATGAGAGTTAATATGACTAGATGTGGGTATATCACATATGCAGTTACTGAGAATTAATAAATTACAGTCTGATGTCTAGGAAAAGTGCTTATTTTTCTGAAACTTATTCATGGTACATACTCCACCACAGACTACTGCCCTGACCCTTAGGCTTGCATAGGATGGTGGATTAGAGGCAGTGCACTACCTAGAGAATCTAAAGTTGATATGCCCCATATCACACCATATTATAACAAAGTTTGTGTTACTCCTATGTTATATTCAGGTCAGGACATTTCTGCCTGAACACTATGGGTGACTAGGACATCGTATTGAGAGGCATTCCCCCTCTCCTTCCTCTCTAGTAGCTTTCATGAAGCCTCTGTTTAATAATTATAACTGTTGTAATCTCAGGGCATTGTCAACTACTTACATACATTTTTGGGAGCAGCTGGTTGGGAAAAAGTCAAAAAGCCGGGATAAATGTCCTTCAACACCTCTGCCACATCACTCCCAATATACTTTTGCATCTGGAAGCAAGAATAGAATGTACTAAACATTTGTAGAACCATAACAGCAATCAATAGGAATCTACCAGCAACAAAACTGAGTATTTGATTCTCCCTTTAAAGACCTCGTGAAGGTGGCCTTCCTGCTACTAACAGCGTGTTCAACTATTTGAGGTTAAGTGAAGGACATCAGCTGAAATGATGAGCTCCAACAAAGAAACGTTGTTGTTAAATCAGCATTGTTCTCCATTTGATGACATGATCTACCTGACTAGCATACTTCTGGTGGGTGTTCACTACTCTCATCAATATGGCATCTATTATGATTTGTCTCACAAGTGAGCACAGACAATAGATCCCCATTTTGGCAAGCTAAGGGCACTTATAATGCACAAAAATAGCCTGATTCCTTGCCCTCATGTATACCTCAGTGAAGATTCTTAAATCCAATTGGTTAAGGAGAGACACCATTGCTTGATCTGTTCACCAAAGTCCTAGATACCACGTAGGGGGCTGATTTCCAAACTGTGCAATAAAAAACCCCAGAAAGTTGCGGTATCAGAGAAAGTATGATGAATAGCTGGCTTCATTCAATCACCACTGCCTCCAGAATTCAGGTCAGTGAGTCAGAGAGGCAAATTTTGTTTAAGATTTTCCAAATAAATTGATTGAAAATTATTAGCCCACAACAAGTCAGAGAAGCTGACCACATTGATCTAGTTATAATGTAGAATGTCTGTAGTTGGGCTCTTGTGATGCAAAGGTAGTGTCCCTACCTTTAAGCCAGGAGGCTCAGGTTCAAGTCTCTACCTGCTCCAGAGCTGTGTACTAATATCTCTAAACATGTTGTTTAGAGAATATCTAGAATGTCTGTGCTCAATTTCTAATTGTCATGTTGGATTGAAAATATGGAAGTACATATTCTTTTCCAATTATTTTAATCACTTCACCTCACATTGCTGCAAGGAATGGTAATCTTTCATTCTTGTTCATGAATTGTGTAGTTCTTTAGCATTGGCAGCAAAGCTACATTGTGCTAACCTCACTGAAAACCTGGGAGAGCCTATCAGGAAAATCAGTGGGTGAGAAAGGGTCAACTCTTGCCAATAATAAACTAAACTGATCATCAAACAGAAGTTCAAAGCACAGAGTCTAAAATTACAGTCAAAGTTTAGGAATGTTTAAGTGAGAAAAAGTAAAAGATGGGCAACATTATTCTAAACATTTTTATTAGTGGCAATGATGGGTGAGAAACTCGTTACTCTGACATTCTTGCACAAGAGATTGCTACTTGACAGGTTTGTATCCACGTCAGTAAAACGTCATGAGGAGTCCCATAATCATAGTCTGTAAAAAGAAATGTTATCTGATGAGCAAGTAGAAAAATTCAAAGCATGTTTGGAATGCCAGTTTAAGATGAGTTCAGATCCAGCCTACATAAACATTTACTGAACTGATTTCTAAATGATTCACCACATTTGATGAGATTAGTATGTGGTCTACTCCTCCCATGTTCATAAAGCATCTGCAATATTTTTGATAATGTTTCCTCATGTTGGAAAACTCCTGCTGAAATGTAATTTCCATTACTATTAGAAATTCACATTAATGAAGGAAAACACTTTAAAACCTTTCCAATAGAATTATTAACCAGAACAAATTTCCTTGTAAATCATTCAGGTTTGTCAGTGAATTTCTATTATGATTCTACGAAAAATATTGGGCTGAATCTGGCTTGAAAAGTAACAGCACACTAATTGTATATATTTCTGTGCATGTGCAAATTGACCGGAAAGTAACAGGGGTTAAGATATACATCACAAGTTGTGAATCTCCAGAATCAGCTGGCCAATTTTCCATTTGCTTCATTTTTATCCTTCCTATTATTTTTAAGATATGACTACATCTGTGCATTAATTGCTCATTAAACTGACCACAGTAATTAATAAAGCAAGGAGCATTTTAATCATTAACTTGTTGTTATCCTGTCTGGGCCAGAGAACACAAAATTATGAATTCTCATTCCTTCAGGTGATCGGTTGTTTGAGATTTTCAGAGATCTCTTTTTGTTCTAGTATTTTTGTTGCTTTTGGATTTTTTTTCCTCCTTTTTTGCACTTCATATAACTTGAATTCAGTCTTCTTTCTCATTATTCACCTATTTTTTTCTGGATCCATCAAGTCACATGATGGTCTCACTACTCAAAATCTTCAAACACTCATTGACCTCATTGCATTCATACTTAATGAAATGTGCAAACATTTTTCTGGCTGAAGCATGCAAGTTAAAACCTAACCAACATAGAGAGAATGCCACAAAGAGTCTCCACTCTAGCAAGATCTGGTCCAGTACATTACTACTAATGGGGCAGTGATCCACAAAGAATGAACCGCATTTGTTACTGGTTTGTCATTCAAAGCTGCTGGTTAATTTTTAGGAATTTGTCAACCTGCTCTCTAACTTACTCACTTTTGAGAAGGATTTGTTTTGATTATACTGCAAAATGATTTCTAGCGTCCTTCAAAACAGATTAACTGCAGTCACATGTAGTCCAGTAAGGCTTTCTTTTGTACTGGAAATGAATGCAAGCAGCAAGTAAGGCAACAGAATTTCAAAGAAGAGAAAGGTGGCACTGCATGAATGAAGGCTGTATCCACAACAAATCCCCAGGTAGACTTCCCCTAGGGAAACTTCACTGAGGATCAATATCTCATGTATCTTTATTGCGCAAGAAAGTCTGACACAGTGTCACGCCACAACTGCAACTGATATTTTGGCAAGAAGAGAAACTGAGTATTATTTAGAATAGAAAAGACACCGCAGAAAGCTATGCAGCACAGCGGGATTTCTGAGTCCTCATGCATAAATCACAAAATATTAACATACAAGTTCAGCAGGTAACAGGGAAAGCAAATGGGATGTTGGCCTTTATTTCAAAGGGAATAGAGTATAAAAATAAGCAGACTTGCTAAAATTATACAAGGCACTATTTTGACCACAACTGGAATACTGTGAATAGTTTTTGTTCCACAATCAAAGGCAAGATATACTAGCAATGGGGGCAGTGCAGAGACAACTTGTTAAGTTGGTCCCAGTTATGGAGGGACCGTCTTGTGAAGAGGCGTTTAATAAATTGGGTTTATACTCATTGGAGTTTAGGAGAATGAAAGGTAACCTTATTGAAATATATAGGATTCTTAGGGGACTTGACTGGGTAAATTTGGAAAGATGTTTCCCTTGTGAGAGAGTCTCGGTTCAGAAGACACAGTCTCAGAGTAAGGGGCCACCTTTTAAGGCAGAGATAAGGAGGAGTTTCTTCTCTCCAACATAATGAATGTGTGCAATTCCTCATTTTCATTTTTGCTGTTTTTGGATTTTTTTTCTCCTTTTTCTGCATTTCATATAATTTGAATTCACCCTTCTTGCCCATTGTCCATCTATTTATTTCTGGATCCATCAAGTCACATGATGGTCTCACTACTCAAAGTCTTCAGATACTCATTGACCTCATTGCATTCATACTTAATGGGATGTGCAAACATTTTTTTCTGGCTGAAGGATGCAGGTTAAAACCTAACCAACGTAAAGAGAATGCCACAAAGAGTGTCCACTCTAGCAAGATCTAGCCCAGTACGTTAATACTAATGGGGCAGTGATCCACAAACAATAAACCGCATTTGTTACTGGTTTGTCATTCAAAACTGCTGGTTAATTTTTAGGACTGGATCATTAAGTGTATTCAAGGCTAAGACTGACTGACAGATTTTTAATCAGTCAGGGAATTTAGTGTAATGAGAAAAAAGCAGAAAAGTGAAGTTGAAGGTTCTAAGCTTGGCCATGGTCTCATTAAATGGCAGACAGATTCAGTGGGCTGAGACATTCCCCTGTTCCTACATCTTATGTTCCTATCTTGTACTAGGACATGAACTGTACTGACTGTCAAGATGACTGGGATCTTTGATATTTATGCAACAGATTCCTTCCAGTGGCGGTAGTTGACTTTGGTGAAATATCACAGCTTACAGCCCACATCTACATCAACGCTGCAGAATAACCTATGGTGTAAAGTGTCACAGATTGCAGCCATGTTGCATGACTTATCCAGCACTTTCTGCCAGCTTTCTGAATAGGAAGCAATTCTATTTCCTCAAGAGCCAACTTGGTGGTTGCGGCAATAGGGCCTAAGACCGGTTTCTTGTCAGCTGCCCTTTCAGTTTTCCCACTGATTGTTCTTTTGTTTCAACAACGTGCAGTCCCTTCCTGGTGTGGCCACACAAACCTGCAACTTAAGGAGAATGATGGTGGTGTGAAGCCTGCTTTATTTTGCACTTTATGATAAATTCTGGATAGCTCTGTGGCCACGCAACCACGTAGCATAGAGAGAACATTGAAGATTCCTTTAAACCATGCTAGTTCTCCAATTTCCACATTTCTGTTCATTTGGAATGGAAGTCGACAAGAATGGTGGATCCAGTTAAGCATGGATTTATCAGGGTGAGAATGGGGAAATGGGATTCGACCACATTGCGCCAATTTTTCAGATAGAAAAGTAGTGCAAGAAGCTTCAATTTGGGGATCAAATTGCTGCAACTGAAGAGATGAAAAAGTAAGACCAACACCATTTTGATTTGAATACTTCAGATGCACCCCATTAGTCATCATTATTGCCTTGAATGCACTCTTAAGAAAGCCAGCATCTTTTTTTTTGTGACCCAGTTACAAATACTGTGTGTATTTTGTCTGCTTTTCAGGGTGGAAATGTCCAACTAGGAACTCACCAGTGGTTCTTAAAGGGTCCACTGAAGAATGTCACTAAAACAGATAAACAGGAATGCTCCATCTGTTTCTAATTTAAAATTGTAGGCCGAGAGTGGATACCCCAGATCGCCAACATTACTTTAAACTTTTCACTAGCTGCGTAACCAGTCAATCTGACTTCCATCAACCCATCTACTCCATCGACCCCATCCCCCCACATCTAGTGAGCTGCGTCTGAGACTGCAGTTGATGTCCATACCCCTATAGTTCTGTTCTCTTTAAGCCCGTAATTCAATTTTCCCTAGTCCTATAGGTGTCCCAGCATGTTCTAATCCCACACTGTGTCCAGATTTGTGACGTGATTCAATTTCTAACGTGCTTTTTTTAAAAAACATGTGAAGCACTTCAAAATAACTCAAATGTTCATCACCAAAATAATTATGACACTGAGTGAGTGTGACTTGGCAGTTCTGCAAACCACAGGGTTTGTATAAAAGAACGAGTTAAGTCTGGTTTTAGGTTTTGCTGTGAGGAGAGAAAAACAACCATTTTCTGACACATTATACTTAATTACTGAGAGAGCTTTATTAGTTAGAAGTTATTTTGAAATGTTAGCTGAGGACAACACTAATTTATGAAGGAATCTCATATTTCTGAGCACACAAGTGGGGATTTGGTGGAAGAGCAAGATTCTCAATGTTTTCTTAGGTGACATGTTTTTGATGAGGCCTGCAGTTCCAGTTGTTCCTCACACAAACATAACAATGGAACAGGCCCAGACTCACCTTCCATCATGCCAAAGACCCCTCAAACAATTTAAATAGACAGAAGTGTGCAGGCAATGCAAGTAAGTCTGCACTACTTCAAGTGTGCATAGCAAGGGCAGAACACATAAAAACAGAACATACCTGCAGAGAAAGTAGGAAGTGAGTGGTGGGACTAAGGTGGGGAGTTGGGAGGTAGGGGAGGGGCAGCTTGGAGAAGTGAAAGCCTGACTATGAAGGAGGCACTGAGACCTGCTGGTACAGCATTATGTAAAACATGCTCCTGCTTAAAGGCATAATGGTAGCATTAAAAGAAGCAGATAAGTGGCAGCCAGGTAAAAGAAATGTGGCAAACCTCACCTGAATATTCACGCATCAGATATACTGAACAATCAGATCCAGGGCTCAGCCAGAGTTATTCAAGCAATATGCATGATATCCTTCTCAAAGCTGGTACCAACTCGTGTGACTGCTCTAGTTAACCTTAGATGTCTGTTTATGAAAAGTGTGAAGACACCGATACATCCACCTGAACAGAGGTTCAAAGTTCACTGAAGAATTGTCCAGGAATTCAGAAATCTTGAAATGAGGGTCAAGATACTGTAGCTCAGCCAAGCAAGAGTGACATATTTGCTCTTAAGTCATGTCTCAGTGCAGCACCAGAACAGGGTCAAAATCACATGACACCAGGTTATAGCCCAACACAAGCCTTCCGAAGGGCTGCTCCTTCATCAGGTGAAGTGAAGAGAGCATCTAGGCACAGACTTTACAATCAGAGAAATCAAAAGATCACACAAATGGTGTGAGTGGAGGGTTGACAGGTTGACTCGTAGGTCACTGCATGTGATCAAGAATGTTAGACATGGTGAGTAATACTAACACTTTAAGAAAACAAAATGCCCCAACATACTTTGTCAAAACACTGCAATGTAACTCAAAAAATGACACCCAGTCTTATAAAGGAGATGTTAGCATAGATGACAAAAATTTAGTTAAACTCGCAGGTTTTTAAGGTGTATCTTCAAGAAGGAAGGTGAAAACTAAGGTGAGTATTCCAGAGCTAGGGACCTAGGCAACTAAAAGGCACAGCTACAAATGAAGGAGAAATTGAATGAGAAATGAATCCAATAATTGGGGATTCATGTCAGAAGAAATAAAAACAAATTATGTCTGCCAGAATCTGCTATAATTTAACTTTGTTAAAAAAAATTCATGAGATGTGGGTGTTGCTGGCAAGGCCTGCATTTAATACCCATCCCTAATTGCCTTTGAGGCATTGTTGTTGAGCCACCTTTTTACACCACTGCAGTCCACATAATGTAGATACACCCACAATGATTTCAGGTAGGGAGTTCCAGGTTTATGACCCAGCAACAATGAAGGAACTGCTTCGCATTTCCAAATCAGTGTGTGAGCCGGAGGGGAATTTGCAGATCTTTTTTTAAATTACACAATTGAGAATTAAACTTTCAAATTTCTTATGTCAAAGCTGATGTTCCAGGCAATGTTTAAAGCCAATGAACTCAACCACCTTCTGATTTGGTGTGTCATGCAGGTAACTTGGCCCTCTCTTGCTGAAAACTTAACTCACTTGCAATTTGATGACTGAATTTCGGGAACAACAATGTTTGTCCATATTATCTTGTCATTTGTGACTAGACACCAATTTAAGGATGCAATGCTTCACCTGTTGTCAATTATATTGGAATTTTGCAGCAGTAATTTATTTAGTTTATATCGAGTTATAGAGTCATACAACGCAGAAACCGACCTTTTGGTCCAACCAGTCCATGCTGACCATAATCCAAATGAAACTAGTCCCACCTGCCAGAGGTTAGGTCATATCCCTTCAAATATTTGTTATTCATGTACTTATCTAAATAGCTTTTAAATGCTGTAACTGTAACTGGTTTGGGTAGCAAAACTACTCATACACAACTTTTCTGTCCCAAAATAAGTCTGTCTTCTCCCTGATATTGAGATTTCTGTGGACACCCATTGTATGCCCTCATTATGGATGAGGGGAGAAGTGACACATGATGGAAAACAGAATAATAAAGAGGAGTATTGGTGGAGCTTATAGCAGCAGGCAAGACATGTCTAATGAGAGTGTTAAGGAAGAGATCAATCTGAAAGAAATATTTTGCATCAAAGAGGTGTTGGGTTCAATAGATTTTGTGGATAGATTGTCTACAATAATCATTCTGAAATCTTTTTCTCAAGAAGCGGTAATGTTAAGGTTGTACTGTAAAGCATGATAAAAACTGAAAGAACTGCAGATGCTGTAAGTCAGAAACAAAAACAAAGTTGCTAGAAAAGCTCAGCAGATTTGGCAGCATCTGTGAAGGCAACAACAGAGTTACCATTTCGGATCCGGTGATCCTCCCTCAATACCTTCACTATTTACTCTATCCATGCCACTCATGATTGTATAAACCTCAATAAGGTCATACCTCAGCCTCCGACAATCCAGGAAAAATAGCCCTGGCTACTCAGCCTCTCCCTACACTGAAGCCTTCCAACTCTAGCAACTTCCTTATAAATCTTTTCTGAACTGTTTCAAGTTTCACAACATCTTTCCTATAGCAGTGAGACCAGAACTGAATGCAGTATTCCAAAAGTGGCCTAACCAACGTCCTGTACTTTGCAACATGATCTCCCAGCTTCTTTACTCAATGCACTAACCAATAATGGCAAATATACCAAACATGTTCTTCACTGTCCAGTCTACCTGCGACTCCACTTTCAAGGAACTATGAACCTGCACTCCAAGGTCTCTTTGTTCAGCAGCACTCCCTTGGACCTGACCATGTAGTTGTATAATTCCTGCCCTGATTTGACTTCCCAAAATTCAGCACCTCACATTTGTCTAAATTAACCTCCTAAAGGTAATATCTCCAAGTTTGCAGATAACACAAACACAGGGTGTCAGCACAAACTATTATAAAGACACAGAGATGCTTCAGTGCAATTTGGACAAATTGAGTGAGTAGGCAAATGCATGACAAGTGAAGTTTAATGAGATAAATGTGAGCCTATCCACTTTGGCGGCAAAAACCAGAAGGCAGTCTGCTATCTGATTGGCCATAGTTTGGGAAACAGGGTGGTACAACAAATTTTGGTGTCCTTAAAAACCAGTCACTGAAAGTAAGTGGCTAGTTGCTGTAGGTAGTGAAAAAAGCAAATGGTGTGTTGGCATTCATAGAAAGAGGATTCAAGGAGAGCAACAGGGACATGAGTCAATAATCAACACATACTGTCAAATTTGTGCCCAAAATCTAAAACAGGATATAAATGAATGAGCTTTCCTCCACTGCACCTGAAACCCTAACTGCTGATCTCAAAATTGAGTTTAGGATAAGAACCAACCATTAATTGACTATTGGAGTCATAGAGTTAGTACATCATTGTAAAAGGCCCTTCAGCCCAATGTGTCTGTGCCAGTCATCAAACACACCCATTCTAATTCCATTTTCCATCTTTTAGTCCCTAGCTTTGAATAGTATGGCATTTCAAGTGCTCATCTAAATATTTGTTAAAGGTTTTGATTGTTCCCACGTCCACCAATGAGTTCAAACAATACACCAACCTCCTGATGAAAAATATTTTCTTCAAATCGCCTCTAAACCGCCGGGAACATTATTAGCCTCCCACTTGCAAATGTTTTGACATGATTCTATTTTTTAATGCAGGGATAGTCTTGGAAGAGATTCAGTGTTGTACATTGCTTGAGAGAATTTGGTGGAGTCTAAAGGATTTCTTATGTTTTTTTTATTTAACTTTATATTTGCACTCTTGGAATCAGCATGAAGTCTATACTGTAACATATCTCTTCAGAGACAAGGTTATGTAATCCTTGACATCACTAATGATGCAGTTTACTGTGTACATGTTTGATTATTAGCCCCCTACTCCACACCTATAATCCATGAAACTCTAAAACAAACATTTATGCACACAATTTCAAGGTGCAAATCACTTCATTTTGACACAAATGTATCTAGCAGAAATTCAAGTTCAATGTATATATCAAAATGAGTATAATTCTGACATGCGCACCTTTTAGTCCCAATTCTGGCCTTCTAGTAAAGCAAATTCACTTTTGCAGTAGAAATATTGAAATTTTAGACCGTGGATATTGTGATTTTAAAATGACATTGATAAGCCCCTTCTGACTGAAAGGATTCAAAGAATCTGTGCCTATTTCATTAACAAATGATCTTCAATGACAATTTTTAAATAGTTTCTCAACATAAAAAGGTCATTTTGAGGTTCATGAAGATGTTTTTAATAAGAACACAGATTCCACTCTCCACCCATAAGTCACTCTAACTCCTTTCCATAACCAATCACTCATAGAGGTAATTCACATACATTTTTCACATAACTTTGAAGTCATCACCACCCTCAGGCTACACATAGAAACATAATGCATAGACTTATTGTTGCATAGAAGCATGATGATCTTTCCTTGTAAAATATGAGCTTTCCATTGAAGAAACAAAGTAGAAAAATGCACCAAACCTCCCTACAATGCATATTTTTATAGGCTAGTCCAGTTTGGTTCTAGTATTACTGGTTACTCTACAATTACTGATGAAGACATGAGGTTATGATGACCAACCAGCAACCTGAAGAGCACTTGGATTCCAGTCAGATGCTTGACATAGAGAAAGTTAAATGGTACGATACAGCATTAAAGTTATATCAGTTGTACTTGTTCACATTGAGACATGGATTTTCTTCCAGTCTCTAAGATCAATTGAACCAAGCCAGAAGAAGAATAGAGATAATAGGAACTGCAGATGCTGGAGAATCCAAGATAACAAAGTGTAGAGCTAGATGAACACAGCAGGCCAAGCAGCATCTGCTCCTAAGATGCTACTTGGCCTGCTGTGTTCATCCAGCACTACACTTTGTTATCTCAGAAGAAGAAATAGGATGTGTTGACATAAAATATTCTCCTTGCTTTATCTTGCCCCCGCTCTTTGGCAGCTATATTGGTTCTGCTGCACATAAATTATGCTGGGGTCATGGAGCCAACATATGTCCTGCCTGCAAATGTTCTTTGCTGTCTGCAGAGAGGTTCTGAAAAACTGCCCATTCAAATACGAAACTTTAACTCATTTTCCTTGTCCACAGATGCTGCCAGACTATTTTAGATTTTTCAGTACTCTGTCTTTTTTGTATCAGGAAGGGAGGGGCTTGGTTTAGTCAACCCTAGTTCAAAAACCAGAAGTTCCCTGGACGCAGAACTTACCCTCAACAGCAATTTCCTGCTTACCCCCAGAACACTTGATGATCAAATGTCTGTGTAACGTGGCCTCAAATATATTCAATGACCCAGCCTCCACTGCTTCCTGAGCAAAAGAATTTCCTATAACTACTCACATGAGGGAAGAAATTCCTCATCATTTCTATCTTAAATGAATAAGTTTATTTACAAGTTAATTACACAGGAGCAAAAGACGCAGAAGGATATAGAATGCAAATGCATATTAAACTAAAAAAGGTTGAATTAATCCACGAGAATTTTGAATATTTTCTTCAGAGAGCAAGTTCTATGCATTGCAATGAAAATAGATTTTTGTATTCTGCTATTTTGCACCATCGCCGGATATCTCAAAGCACTTTACAATAAATGAAATATTAATGATTACATTGATAGGCTAAGTGAATGGGTAAAAATGTGGCAGATGAAGTTCAGAATAATGAAATATGAGGGTTATCATTTTGGTCTGAAAAAGGATAGGTTAGTGGACTTTCTAAGTAGTAAGAAGTTAAATACAGTGGCTGTCTAAAGAGATTCAAAGGTTCAGGTGCATAGGTCTTTAAATTCCCACCTCGGTACAAATAAAATCAAGAAAGCTGATGGAAGGCTGAACTTTATATTTAGAGGACTGGGATTAAGATACGCAGTTATACAAACCCCTGGTTAGATTCCACTTGGAGTACTGTGAACAGACCCGGGCACCGCACCTTCTGAAGGATATGTTGGCCTTGGAGGGAGTACATTGTAGGTGTACAAGAATGATACCTGGACTTTAGTGGTTAAGTTATGAGGAGAGATTATACAAATGAGGTCTGTTTTAGATCCTAGAATTTAAAAGCTTAAAGGGTCATCCGATCGAAGTCTTCAAGATATTAACAGTAAAAGACGGAATAGATTATTTTTTCCACTAGTTTGAGATTCTAGAACTAGGGGGCATGGTCGGAGAATTAGGGTCAGACCATTCAGAAGAGATGGTAGGAAGCAGTTCTGCACAGAAAGGGAAGTTTGGAACTCTCTTCCACAAATTGATAGTGAATGCTAGATATAGTTGTTAATTTTAAAACTGAAAGACATTAACTTTGTTAAGCAAAGGCATTAAAGGATATGGACAAAAGACAGACACAGTTGGGACACTGATCAGCCATTGAATGGCAGAAAAAGTTCAGGCCTGAACGGCCCACCGTATTCCGAAGTTCCTATGTACCCTGTCAAGCCCACTGAGCCTTACATGTAATCATAAAATTGCTTCCCATTCTTTTGAAGGCCAGACTCCGCAGCCTGACCTCATCCCAGAAATCAGCCAAGTAAATATTTTCTGAATTGCTTCCAGTGCAAGTTTATCACTCTTTGTGGAAGGAGACCCAACTTCAATACAGTGTTCAAGATGCCATCTCACCAATGGTCAATATAGCTGTAGCAAGACTGTTTCTCATTATGCCCTGTACTCCTTTTTGATATAAGAAAAGGAAATTCCAAGCCTCTTATTCTAAATTCTGTTCCACAGTTTAGGTGCAATCCTTTTTTATGATGCCGAATTACTCCCAGTGTTTTCAGTTGATATTTTTGTTGGTCCACAATTATTCTTTAATTATAACACACAGGAGATCACCAAGGGTGCTTTCCTGTTTTCCCTGAAAAGTAGTAGATACTTTAACAATGGATATTGTGTTCAGGATAAAACTAACATTCAGGTTTATTTACAAGATAATTACACAGGAGCAGAAAACACAGCAAGATACCAAGTACAAATCTACACTAAACAATAAAGATTAAATCAATCCAAAAACATTTTAAATACTTTCACAGTTGTCCATGTTTTCCACAACCCATTAAAAAAGACTTGCACTTTTCTTCATGAGCAGATATGCCAAAGTACTTTACAGCCAATGAAATGTTTTTTTCTTAAAGTGGAGTCCCTGTTATAATGCAGAAAACACAGCAACTAATTTGCTCACAGCAAACACCTACAAATAACAATGTGATGATGTCCTGAACATTTGATTTTGTGATGTTGATTTGTTTGTTTTTTCATAGAATTTCAGCATTGATGATAAGACCAGCATTTATCACTCATTCACAATTGCCATTGAGAAGGTTAGTGATCTTTTGAACCGCAGCTATTGTATGATGCTAAATAAAAACCAAAAGAATCAAAAAGCAGATGCTGGAAATCAGAAGCAAAAATAAAAGTTCCGAGGCAGGGTCAGGGGACCCAAAATATTAACTCTGATGTGTTTTCACAGATGCTGCCAGACCTACTGATCTTTTCCAGCAATTTCTGTTTTTGTTACTGAGTCGTAAGATTTTGACCGAACAACAGTGAAAAATACAGTGATACAGTCAAACAATTCTTGGCAAGATGCCACAATGCACAGGTGATGAAGATAGTGAAGTGGAATATGGTGGATGTAGCATCAAATAAGCAGCTTTGATCTGATTTTGTACTGTCACATGTAGTGAGACACAGTGAAACGTAGTAGGCCACATTCACAACTCCAGTTTCTTGCAGTCTTGGGCAAAGTAGCTGTGATGCATCTGAATAGGATGCTGATTTTTGTTTTGGATGGTATTGAGCTCCTTGAGTGTTGTCAAAGCTGCACTCATCCAGGCAAATGGGGAGCATTCTATTACAAGATAACAAAGTGTGGAGCTGAATGAACACAGCAGGCCAAGCAGCATCTCAGGAGCATAAAAGCTGACGTTTCGGGCCTTGGCGCTTCATCAGAGAGGTCTCTGAGATGCTGCTTGGCCTGCTGTGTTCATCCAGCTCCACACTTTGTTATCTTGGATTCTCCAGCATCTGCAGTTCCCATTATCACTGATAGCATTCTATTGCACTTTGGGCTTGTGCTTTATAGATGATGGGCAGGTTTTGGGAAGATAAAGGATGAGTTATTCATTGCTGAATTCACAGCTTTTAACATCTTGTAGCAATAATATTTGTATAAATTTCCAGCTAAGCTTCTAGTTAATGGTATAAAATCATCAGAATATTTCTTGTGGGCTAGTCAGCAAGGGGTAATAGTTGGATTACTTCTATTTGAAAAAGTCATTGCCTGGCACTGAAAGGCTACTTATCAACCCAAACCTGAGTACTGTCCAAGTCCTGCTCCAAATGGACACAGGCTGCCTTCAGTGTCTGAGGTGTCATTAATTATACTGAGCACTTGCAACCTTCAGTAAACAATATACATCTGAGCTTATGAGGATCATTGACAAAACAACTAAAGATGCTTGGATATAGAACACTGTCCAGAGGATCTCCTGTAGTGTAGGGATTGAGATTAATAACACCTATACAAGGGCAACTTTGTGCTAGGTATGACTCTAACCAATAATGATTATTCCCTGATAACCATTAGCTTCACTTTTGCCAGGCGTCTAGCTGCCATGTTTGGTCAAATGTTGACTTGATATGAAGAACAATGTTTCACCTCTATCACCATTTGTCCATGAAAGTGAGAATAACTCCCCAGTTCTTCTTTAAAATAGCACAATGGATATTTTGCAACGACTCAAACACAAGGAATGGATCCTTATTTAATATTTCATCTGAAAGATGGTACCTCCAACAGTTCAGCACGACTTCAGTACTACACAAGAGTGTCTAACTTGATTTTTTGTACTCAAGTCCCTGTTTCAGACTTAAACCCCAAACCTTGTGGTTCAGAGTTGTGCTGTCAACTGAGCCATAGCTTACATTATTGATGGAAAGAGTTATTGTGTGAAGAAAGATTCTTGGCCATTGCATTGAACTGAATTGGATAATTCCACAAACTGAAATGAAGCTGAAGCTAATGAAATTTTCTTGCACTCTGACCTATTTGAGTAAAGATACTAGTTTTGCTGTACCCCGCGTTCTTCCTATGCATGTACTAATGTTACCATCTCAACTCTTTTCTTTGCAAGTTATCCACAATGCATTAGCCAATAAGTTCAGCTGCTTCTCCCAATCTACAATTTTTGATAAATCAATGCTTGTCAACATGAATGTTCTGATGAAGAATTGATGAAATTTACAGACCTAACATTCACTGTTCTTCAATTATTTGTCATCTCAAACACAGTTTCTGCTCCCTGGCTGAATTTTGTAACAACAAAGTTCAGATGATCATACGATAGCAAGGTCAGGACTTTGTGCAGCTTTTAGAAAAATGACAGTGCAGGATTTTCGCCCACACATGTCAGCCCACCAGCAGCAGAGGCCCTAATGCAGAGCAGGCTGAAATCAGGTTAATCCCACAGCTAAATGGCCTTTGCACAATAGGAGGGTGGGAAACCCAGTTCAGCTATAGCTTAAAAGGCCAGATGACATTTCAAGTCTTAAGGAGAAAAAATATATACAGAGTGACAGGATGGTGGGGATAAATGGGAATATTAAATAAGTTCAATGCTTCAAAGTTATTCTTCTCAACTATAATAATTGCCAAGGTAAGGATAGGTACAGCAGGAGCGTTTGAAAACAAAGGCAAAAAATAAATCACAGAATACAGTAGGGCACACTACATGAAAACAAGCGATGCAAGCACTCAGCGTTATATCAACCATCCACAAATGGCAATAGAATGCCAGAAATATGTTAATGTCCTCATTGGTATGGTCAAAATAAGTGAAGAGATGAAAATCTACACTCGTCTTGGAATAATGCTGAAAGCTTAACTCATTTTCATAGTATCAATATCTACTCAGTGGATGTGAAGAAATGAATGGCACCACTAGTAAGCTTCAAATATTTTGGATGTTCTGAATATTTTAAAGTCATTGCTGAAACCCTCCATGTGAATGGCAAAAAGCATGTTAGGGTCTATTTAGAAGATCAATAGGTAAGGAGCAATGTTCCCTCATGTGTAAAAGCTAGTGGATTCATGCCACTTAAATGCCAGATAATGACCATCACCAAAAAGAGGCAATCTAAACAACACGCCTTGACATTCAATCATGTTATCATCACTGAACCTCCTCTCCAATCGCACACCCATCAACATCCTGGGGGTTACCCTTGACCAGAAACTCAACTAGACTCACCACATAAACACAATAGCTATAAGAGAAGGTCAGAGGTTAGGAACAGTGTGGTGAGTAACTCACCTCCTGACTCTGCAAAGCCTGTCCACTATCTACAAAGCTCAAGTACGTAGTGTGATAGCATACTCCCCATTTGTCTGATGGGTGCAGTTCCAACAGCACTCAAGAAGCTTGATACCATCCAGGGCAAAGCAGCCTGCTTGATTGGCACCATATCCACAAGCATCCACTCCTTCCACCACTGATGCTCAGTAGCAGCAGTGTGTTTTATCTACAAGATGCACTGCACAAATTCACCAAAGATCCTCAGACAGCACCTTACAAACCCAAAGCCACTTCCAACTAGAGGACAAGGACAAAAGATACATGACAACACCTCCACCTTCAGGTCCCCCTCCAAGCCACTCACCATCCTGACTTGGAAATATATCGCTGTTCCTTCTCTGTCACTGGATCAAAATCTTCGAACTCCCTCCCTCAGGGCATTGTGGGTCAATCCACAGCAGGTGGACTGCAGCAGTTCAAAAAACAGCTTATCATCATCTTCTCATGAGCAATTAGGGATGGACAATAAATGCTGGCCAGCCAGCGATGTTCACATTCCATACGTGAATAATTCTTAAAAAAATCTTAGAGTGGTTCACCATCTTCTTCTGTGATGTATAGCCGAACATGTTGAATCAGCAGGTTAAAAAGAGCTCTATGCTGACAAGAGGTCAGGAAGGGATTCTAAAGCCAGCCATTGATTCCAAAGAGATAGATATCACAACTTCTATGGATCCTCTCAAATGTACCTTAGCTCAAGGATGCCAAAACCTAATTGTTCAACTATTCAAACTATTCCCATGTGACCCACCAGCTCGACCAAGGCTGGATCCAGCCCAAAAAAATGTCCTTGCATATACTCGCTACAATTATAACAAAAACAAAGTTGTTGGAAAAGCCCAGCCAGTCTGGCAGCGTCTGTGAAGGAAAAAACAGTGTTAATGTTTCGGGTCCGGTGACCCTTCCTCGGAACTCAGAGTTCTGAGAAGGGTCACCGGACCCAAAACGTTGACTCTGTCCTTTCCTTCACAGATTCTGCCAGACCTGCTGGGCTTTTCCAACAACTTTGTTTTTATTCCTGACTTACAGCATCCACAGTTCTTTTGGTTTTTACTCAGTGCAATTATAGTCGTCCTGCTATTGTAAGAATCTAATTAAATTAGAAAGGTTTCAGAAAAGATTTATCAGGATGTTGCCAGGACTTGAGAGTTTAGGTAATAAGGAGAGGCTGGATAGGCTGGGAATTTTTACACTGGAGCATAGGAGGTTGAGGGTTGACCTTGTAGAAGTTTAAAAAAATCATGAGGGGCACAGATAAGGTGAATAGCAAAGGCCTTGTCCCTAGGCTGGGGGAGTTCAAATGTAGGAGGTGTATTTTCAAAGGTGAGAGGAGAAGGATGTAAAAGGGGCCTGAGAGGCAACTTTTTCACACACAGATGATTCGTATGTGAATGAACTGCCAGAGGAAGTGATGGATGCAGATACAATTACAGCATTTAAAAGACATTTGGATAGGTACATAAATGGGAAAGATTTAGAGGGATAGTGGCCAAACACAGGCAAGTAGGATTAGTTTCATTCAGAAAACTTGGTCAACATGAATGAATTGGGCCAAAAGGTCTTTTCCATGCTGCATGACTTTCTACATCATCATTTTTCATAATAATATTACTGTGGCTGGCCATCCCCTATATCTAAAATTCTTGTTACTTATGAGTTAGAGGGAAGGCAAGAAGGATTTTTATTTATCCAATGATTTGTTGAGATGTGGAATGGTCTGTTTGAAAGGGTTGAGGAATCACGATCAATACTGCTTTGCAAATGGGTATAAGCTACGGACTTGAAAAGAATGATTTTGCTGAGAACGGCAGTGGGACTAATCAGTTTAGTTCCTTCAAAGAGCTGGTGAAGACAATTCGGCTAATTGGTTGTTTTCTTCATGGTGTGATTTTGAGAGTTTATGTTAGCTTTGATTGTGAAACCATTATCCATTATAATTCTCTCTACTATAGAATTGACTGTGAGTTGCACAAATAAACCAGGTATGTGAACCAAGATGTTCAAGGTAGCTTCATTGCATTTAAAGTGTAATTCTTTAGCGTAAGCAATTCTGCCCTTATTCAGACTATCTGTTTCTGGAATACTCATCTATGCTTTTTTTTATTTTTAGAATTGATAATACATGTACCAATGCGTTCCTGGCTAATCTTTCGCCGTCTACACTTGATTACTTGAAGTCACCTAAACTCTTTGTATCTTAACTTGCACCAAATTTTGTCTAACGATCACCATTGTTCTTTTTGATTGACATTGGGTCTCAGTTAAGCAACATCTCGGTCTCAAAATTCTCATCCTTGTCCTCAAATCCTTCCATGACCTTGCACCTCTGAATTCTGCAATTACTTCAAGCCCTACAAATCTCAGATATTGACATTCCACCAATTCTGGCCTCTTGAGCATTCATGATTTTAATTACTACATGTTTACATCCATTGGTATAGATGCTTTCAGCTATCTCAGCTCTAACCTCTGCAATTTCCTTCCAAAGCCTCTCTGTTTATTGACTTCTCTTTCATCCTTTAAGATATCCTTACAGCTTACCATTTGGTCATCTTTGGCACTAATATCTCCTTATGTAGTTTGGTGTCACGTTTTGTTTGATCATTCTCCTATTAGCAGTTTGACATGTATTTGATTTCTAAGGTTCTATTAGTAATAATAATGTAATTGTTGCTGTCAGCCTTTATGCCACAACACAATGCATCAGCTGATTACTATAATATATTCTTACAAAAACATGCCTACAATAAGAGCCCTGCAAGGTCAACACACCAACACAATGTCAACACTGAGTAATGCAGGATTACAAAGAACATACAGTACAAAAACAGGCCACTCAGCTCACTGTGTCAATGTTTATGCTCCACTTACTCATGCTATAATCTTGACAAGAGATGTGTGGAACCTTTACAGAATGTTGTAAAGAATGATGTTTTGCTGTTTATATTATTTATCTAAGAATTCTGGTGCTGCAGAACCCTTGGATGAAATTCTATGCATTTGTATCTATTACATTAACAGCAGAGAGTACAATTTGTGAGGACATATTCCACCAATGGAGCTTTACAAGCGATGAGTGAATGTCATTAAATCAACTGATCCCCTTGAGCACCAATTGTGGTCAATTTTGATTTGTTAAAACTGTCCCGCAAATTGAATGCAGGTCTTTAATAATGTGTTACTTTTTAAAATAAGCTCCCTAGTCCCAAATTTTACAACTTCAGGTGCACAGTGTGGGCATTAGATGTAAAAACTTCAGTTCGCAGACTGTTTTGGAGCTTTCCTACATTAGTTGTTTCAAAGGGACAGAGCAATAATTTTGTTTTGAATTTTCGCACACACTTGACTGGAGTTTTCTCTGTGCATTGTTTAGTATTGATGGCTGACATTTTGTGGGACCATCTTTTCACCATTGTTCTTGATTTCTATTTGTTTTGAAACTATACCTTACAAAGAGGCAAGGATATGTATTCCTCTGCATATACAATATCTGATCTTCTTAATTAGACTGCATAAGCGAAATGTTAAAGGGGAGCTTATGAAGAGCAAATCCATACAGGTGCATTGTTCTGCCAACTCCAAGCACAAATCCTGCACCTGTCCATGCAAGATCAATTTTGTGGCGAATGAGCAAACAGCATTGGGAAAGAGCCAAAAACTTATATTCAAACCTACATGAAACTGAACTCAAAGTTCAATAGTCTTCAATTGGCCCTGTACAATATTATTGCACAGGGATGCTCATTTTATTTAATAAAGTATCTTTATCCACAATTTTAACAGTAGTAGACAATTGTACTTTATAGGAATCTGTTTAGTGTAATCCAATAGTCACATAAAGGTAACCTGTATGTATTAAAAACATATATAAAAAAGATATATTAGAGAAATTCAAAGCTGTATCAGTTTCCAGATTTAGATATCAATCATGAAATATGCAAAGTAACTCTCATGGTTTCTAATATGATCTAAATTTCTTCATTAGTTAGCGCCCCAAACTACTACCATACACTATTTTGTCTACTGACAAATCAACATAACAATTAAGTTGCGTTCAGTTCAATGATCACTTGGTGTGGATTTGCAAACATAATTAGAAAGTGTTTAGCAGTAAGAATAATTCCTGTTAATAGCTGGAGGCACAAGGAAGTTCTATTTTACTCTATGGTTACGGGTTTATTAGGAGCAGCTGATGAAATTTCATACACAATATATTCAAAAAAATGTAAGAGTTTCCAGAACAGGGCAGATCAATTCCTTTGTTCACCTGTTTGTTTGAGATCAACTGAAGTGAAACGTTGATAATCCACAGAATCATGTCACCAATTTCTGTGTCTTTGAGGTTTAAGAGTAAATATTGCACATTTATTCTCAGACAGAAATAATTGGTACATTGATCTATACTGAGAAAGTAACAAAGAATTCAGTACATCAAATAATTTATTTATGCTTTACTTTGGGATGGACAAATTGCCTTGGACACTCAGGTTATTCTTGGTAAGAAATCACAACAATCTAAGAAAGTTGCAGTACAAATGGTTCCAAGAGGGGATTTTCAATAAAGAGCATGAAATTATGAAAATGATGAAAAAAGCAAGTACATAGGATTTTATTGGTGGGTATGTTGGATATAAATGGCCTGTTGACAAACAATCTATATACACTGTGCCAGATGTCATGCCAGAGCAAAGAGGGCACTCAGAGGCAGTCTGGCCCAAGATCTTTGCCAAAATCACATTGGGCTGTGTACACAAAGTGTGACAGCAGATGTATATTGATTCATCGGATATCTTTTTCTTCCCTCCTTTCTACACCGTGAATGAGTCTCTCACCTGCACAATTGAAATGGAAACTCACTATTGCACGAAATTCATGCTCAAATGTCCAGTTAACCTCTGAACCATAAGTATCCCTTTGTACTAATATATTTCCCTTTCATCTCCATAACTTTTATGCTTTGCTTTCAGTAATGCAGAACTTCAGCCTGTGACAAGCAATTGTATATTAATTACATTCTGCGCTTTTGCTTTAATTCTGTATTCCACAGAAGAAGGGGCTGATTGGTGCTCACAACAGCACCAACAGCCTGAACCAGTTCTCATGTTGGCTGGGATTACCATGTAGGACTCTCCTTCTCAACGCCTCCCTTTACCTGAGGCTTGGCGACCCTCAGGTTAAACCAACAACAGTCATTTCTCTCCAATGAGGGAACAGCCTTATGACAACTTTACCTTTTATTCCACAGAACAATAAGCTTACAATATGTCTTTCCTATCAAATGTGCTTAGCAAATCATCATAAAAAATACAAATTGAAAGATCACAGTTGAAACTAATAAATTAACTAGAGAATCATGAATAGACTATTCCAGATTTCCAGCAGTTGAGGATCAAACATTCACAATATATATAGCTGCTGAAATATTTGAAGAAGTGTTTACAATCTCTAACATTCCCTGTTGACCTTGTACACAAATTTTGAAGAGAGAAAATTTAGGTTTTCTAATGCTTAATTCAGTGCAACCACATAATTTCTGACACTAAAGAGTTAACTTGATGAGGCTTATCATGCACTGTGCAACCTTACTAGTTCGGAGTGAGGATCTCAGAATCATAGCTGTTACAGTACCACAGAAGACCACACAACCGATGTCTGTGCTGGCTCTCCTAAGGAGCTATTCATGTACCGTCACTGCTCCATCTTCTCCCCATGGCCTTGCTTTTTGCTTTCAATCCTGGATATGGGATAAAGCATCATTGGAGCTAAATCACCTGTTATTTAATGAAGCTTTGTAAGTTAACCTGCAAATTTCTGACAATATTGTTCTGAAGCGGGCATAAACCTGAAAGAGGCTGTAGATTGTCAATGTACCTGCATAGATCCATAATGTAAAATGAGTTTATATCTGCACCAAAGTAATACTTGCAGCATTTAGGTACAAGTGTAACACATGGTCAGTTTAGAAGACAGTAAATCTGAAAACTCTTTATAGTCTTTTGAAGAGTGAATTACACAATAGAAACTTTGAGGAGTTGCTTGTCAGAAGTAACTGAACATTTCTAGTTAGTTTATGTATACACCTAAAAATTGGGAGATTTTTTTTAAAAATAAGAACACATAATAACAAAGACAAGTTTTATTTTGAAAAAGTAACTGATGCTTGGCCATCGTTTTCCTCATTTGTCATTCACAAAACAAAAATTGTTTTGTTTTTTGAACGGAATGATCAATATCAAAATGATTAGAGTAATGCGTCAGACCTCCCTGGAAAAATGATTCACAGCTCACAATATTTGCTGTTATTATTCCACAGAACAGCCAGCAACATTAGGCAAAGAGAAGGTATGCATATCTGAACTGAGGGTCTTCAGAACCATCTGATCAAATTTATGTCACTCATTGTTTATCTCATGCAACACCATCTCAACCTATACCTCTCCAATATTTTAAATAAATTGTTCAATTTGAAAACTCATTACGCATCTCAGAATATTAGTGCTCATAATAACTAGCATAAATAGGTATGATAATGGTGAAAGTATCAGTAATCAGCCAACCTCTGTGGCTATTAAACTATTAAATTTTCATTTTTATATGTAGAAAAATCTACATTGAGATTGTCAAAATGTAAAATTTTGGAATTTTTGTTTCTTTCTTTTCCTTTGAGTCTCTTTTCTTTCTTCCTTCCTTATTTCAGTCTTATTTTCAATTTCTTGATACCCACACCCCAGGGGCCCCCTTGTGGAGTCATGATAATGGGCCAGAAGTCCCAGGTTCAAGTCCCACCTGCTCCAGAAATGTGTAATAACATCGCTGAACTTGTCACTTAGAAAAATAGATTATGTTAAAAACAAAACTGTGCTTGTCTTTGATCACAATTCATCTACTTCTTTCAGTGTTCCTGTTTCTTCCTCAAACCTGAAATTTCATTCGTTAAGGATTGTCTTATCGGTCCTGGTAGCCACCAAATTCCAGAGGCTCCATTATCAATAAAATACCTCAATCAAGATACTGTTTAAATTGTTAGTATGTTGATGGGTATAAGAAAATGTCTCACTAATTGGAGTCTTATAGAAGCCAGTTCCGTACTAGTTGGCAGAGCCTTAAGGGTATTGCAAGAATTGTCCTCATATCAAGAAGGAGCAAGTCATCATACAGTGTGAATTGTCAGACATTCTCCTGCCCTCTTTAGTTTGAATATGATGTGGAGTATAACTTCAAGATTTAGCTGCATTTTTCATGCTACAACTGCAACTTTGCTCTGAACCTATGAAAAATCTGTCGCCCACTGAAAATGGTGGAGGACAGTGATCATTTTTGTCCTGGCTGCAGTCAACAAGAAAATAGATGGCTAGCCATGTTGGGCAGTTTTCATAGAACAGCTCATTTCTTACCGCCCATCAACTTGTTTTGCTTTCCTTTTCATTTTCACCACATGTTCTTCACTGGTAAAATTTGTAACTTCAGCCAGTCGCAAACTTCCCTCAAGAAGACAGTGCCGAGCCTTTTTAAACCACTGCAAGCCATGTACTGAGGAAATACCCACAGTGCCATTCAGTAGGAAGTTTGACCTTGTGATGATGAAGGATAGCTTATCTGAAATCATTGAATCAGACCAGGAATGTATTCTTTGTTGCTGTTATAAACGTAAGGTCCAAAGATGTAATCTAACTCTGTATTGTTTGTGAATTTTAGCGTACAGCAGCTTTAAACGAAAGTGATCCAAACAACTCAATAGAGAGGGAAGAGAGCAGAGCATCACAAAGTGTACCAACAAACTCAAATGGAACTGTCTGAGAGTTGTTGTATGATGTAAGGAATGGAGTTATCCCTTCAGATATGTGCAATGCAGGACTTCTAGTTCAGCTGTTTAGCAAGAGCAGTGGAAGGACATGTTCTAGACAGTGCCAAAGTTCCATGCATTGCAGACAATGGTGGAAAACATTTAATGACGTTGCCAGCTCGGCTATGTATGTTGAGCGAGTTGTGCCTTAAATGAAAGCTATTTGAAATTCTGCTTACGCAATATCCTCCTCACTTACGTCAAGAGGCTTGAATCTCTAATAACAAATACCCAAGTGGCAGCAAAATGCCTAGATCTTCCCATATTGTTGGAGACCAAATGTATATGTCAAGATCTGCAACAGGACCCTGCAGAAGCCCCAATGCACTCACCTCCATATAAATTGTTGAGGAAGTTTAAAATGGTGTCTGCCAGGAGGCATTGTGGAATACCAATGGCATAGCTTGAATGAGGACATATGATTTTATTGGGGTTTCCTGAATTAATTTTCAATAATCTCACAGGTTATTTAAAGATGACTTTACATGGCTATTCTTGATTTCCACAGTATTGCATGTTGTTGGAAAGGAACACAGTTTAGGAATATTTGAAGATTTGAAGAGCATACAATAATCAACTGGCAGCCTAGCCTAGCTGACAATATATAAACAGGACCCTATTATGCAACATTGACATTTCAATTAGAGTGTTGTAAGTAGCAATTAGTTGCTATACATTACCTAACAAGTTGTGTGGCTGATTATTCAATATACTTTGGCAAGGAAAGATTGTGCTGACTCTTTTTGTTTGTAAAGATGTTTATATTATGCCATTATTAGACACTAGCTTAAGTTAGTTTGTGGCTGTCACACACAAGTATATATACAGTTTAATGAAGAACTACAGGCAAAAAGTTGTTTATCCTTTAGGATTTGACTAATACACTGAAATACAACATTATGAATATTTTAGCAATTTTATTAAATTCATTCTGCACAATATTAGGTTCTTAATAAGGCTGAAAAAATCTTCCAAACTACTTGAATTAGATTTTTACAGATTATAAGAATGAGAATAAACAATAGCTGTGCTTCTGATTTTACATTGTTGGCATGGAGTCTCCATGAGGAGTGCAGATTTGACATTGCGTAAATGCCATATTTACTTACCCAATTACAAGTTGATTAAAATTGGAAAATGATTGCAAATTCATATGTGCATTAGGGAGTAAATCTCTCATCATCAGTCCAAAGTAGAAAAATTACCACATTGAATCAGAATTCTACATATTTATTGTTCTTCTATTCTGCATCTGTTCTGTGGTCAAAGTCTCACGCCATGGCACGGTTCAACAGGCAGTGTCTGATCTCTATTACTTTGGCCATGTGGCCATTTCCCGTAATGCAGATGGTAAGTATAAGCAAGCAACTCATTCAATGTGTGGGAGAGAAGTTGGGGGTTTGGTGGGGGCGGTGAAGATTATAGGTAAGCAGAACCTCATCCTCACCCAATGCCAAAATCTATTTCTGGAAAGAATCACAGAATAATCAATCAGTATTAGCTGTCTGGGCTGGCATTTGAAATGTTCATTGACATCAGTAGCACTCAGCCACACAACATAAGAAAAAAACTCCCATATGTGCCAACTGGATATCAAGCCTGATGATGCAGTATGAAATTAGATGTGAATCTTTTTCCTGAAAGTTGATTTATTCCCAAAATATCAAGCTGTCACCTACCAACCATACGATATCCCAAAATTTTGGTGCTATAGATATTTTTAATAATTATGCAAAGACATTTCTCTGGAGAAGGTATGATTTGAAATTGGATCTTCAAGCTCAAAAGGTAGAGACTGCTACTGTACCACCTGTCCATTTTAAAATTAAAAAGAAACTACCACTAAATCTAAATAATTCTCTAAAGCAAACAATTGGCAAGTCCGCCTCACCAGGTGCAGTGCAACAATAAAAAACATGAAGCAGTCAGGAAGAGAGTGAGCGGACTAAATTAAAATGGAGCTGGAATGGGAAATAAAGCATTCCAGGCCCCATGGGGTGCCCTTCTCATTTTGTTTTATACTCAAGTGCCAAATAAAATGATCAAACAACTAATGAAGACAGACCAGCAATGGGGTTCAAGGTTTATGGGGAAAGGGCAAAAAAGTGAAATGAGGAATGCCAGATCCGCCATAATCCTATTGAATAGCAGAACAAATGCTAGCCGCTGAACGGCCTTCTCCTGTTCCTATTTCTTATAGGTGTAACATTCCCCTTCCATGGCCTACTTTCTGCACCTGTTGATAGCCACCTTGACCAAGAGCCAGGGGCAGACACCTCAGGTGGTCCTTCAATCACGATCCCCACTCCACTCAGGGTTCCCATGGATCAGATGAATGGGCAGGATTGCAAGCAAAATTAGGGCAATTAAGGATGTGTACCAAGTGTTGGCCTTGCCAATGATAACCACAACCCATGAAAAAACAAAGAAAAAAATTCTTCAGGAGCAACAACCAAAAAATTGAAAGCTGGGAATGTGATCTCACACCCTCTGTGCTTACAGGGAATATGGACTCTTCAAAAATGCAGGTGCCCTGGAAGTCGATGAACCACCTTAGCCTCCTATTGTATGGGATTGCTTTGTTCAACACACTCCACATCTAAAGGGGTATTGTTTCTTTTAAATAAAGGAAAACTTCCACACCTAAAGTCCTTGTCTCCTCCAACAGGTAGCAATCCCTCTTTGTAAGGATTAAATACTCTCCACCTGTTTCTCCCAAACCTTGACAATACAATTAACATAACATTAACAAGTGGAAAAATTTGGGGCAGCATGGTGGCACAGTGGCTAGCACTGCTGTTTCACAGTGTCAGGAGCCAGGGTTCAATTCCATCCTTGGGCGACTGTCTGTGTGGAGTTTACACATTCTCCCCTTAGCTGCTTGGGTTTCCTCCAGGTGCTCTGGTTTCCTCCCACAGTCCAAAGATGTGCAGGTTAGGCAGATAGCCCATGCTAAAGTGCCCATAGTGTTCAGGGGTGTGTAGATTAGGGAGATGGGGATGGGTTTGGGTGGGTGCTCTGAGGGTTGGTGTGGGCTTGTTGGGCCAATGGGCCTGTTTCCACACTGTGGGGATTCTATGATAAGGAACAGCTCAAATGTTTAGTTTGCCAAATCAAGACAGATCATCTCCCATACACTGAACTTTGACCCTGGAGAGATTTGTACTTGATTGCATTACAACCATTCACACAATTCAGCCTCAGATATTCAATAAATTGTTAACATTGACATCAACCTATTACTGCAGTCCTAGCTCAAAGATAGATGAATTAGTTTGTGCAGGATGACAGTTCAAAGCTGGGAACCTGAAAGTCTGTTTGTGTTAAATTTTCATTATTTCAGACCAGGTTTGAAAAGAAAATGCAGTGAAATCTATTCTAAGAGGTTATCATCCGAAACTTTCAACAAAAAAAATCTTCAACAGAATTATATTTCTGGAAAGCTACCAATTTTTAGTCATGCTTTTCAGATGATACCTTTTGCCCTCAAACCCAGCATCTAAGAGCAAAAAGGTCCTCCGTTGTTGCCTCAGAGACACACTTCCCTCCAGAGACTATTGGAAGAAGGTGTCTACTGAAGATGGGTGGCCAGTTTCCACCAGTCATGCTTGTGCATCCATGAAATCATTTTTGATATAATCCTTCCGGGCAGAATCGAATGACCTTGGTCATCTTAGTTACTTGACACTTCATGAGGAAGTTCAATGATGCCTTATTCAGGAGGTAAAATAATCCATCTTCTCCCCTATTAAAGAGAAAAATGAGCCAGACAGACAGACAGAGAGAGAGAGAGTGTTGACAATATCACAGACTAGCAAGTGCAAAGAGCAGTAGTGGATTGTCTTGTATGACAACCTGTTCATTCTTATCAACAGGAAATATTTCAATAATGTGCAATTAGTGTACACTGCCAATTACATTGCTGTGATTGCATATCCAGGTGGGTTAATGGTTAGGTTTTCAGCACATTTAGACATGACCAGTGTTCGATCACTGTCTGGGGATAATTCTATCTTTCGGATTATTGTTAGCACAGTGGTAGTGGCCCTATATTTGAATATCTGTGTTCAAGTCCCACCTGCTCTTAACATGTCATAACAAGTCCAAAAGTTGACTAAAAATATCCACACTGTCAATTACCTTGTCAAGCAGTTCTCCTACCAAATATTGCCAGGAAGCCACCATGACACTCAACCATCCATCCATCATTATTCATAGGATATGTCTGGAATGTCCAGTTGTGATCAGATCTTTCCTCTGCAGCCATGACTCATGATTCCAGAGATAACAACGCCAACATGCAGCTGATGTAGCACCTCTTACAGAAGTAAACATTGCAAGATATTTCACAAAAGCATTACCAAATAAAATTTGATCATATAATGAGATATTAGGACATGTTGCAACTACTTTATCACAGCAACAGTTTTTAAAGAATATCTTGATTGTAACAAGAGCAGTAGAGAGCCCAGTGTGTTAAAGGAAGGAATTGCAAAACTTAAGGACTACGCGACTGAAGGTATGGCCTCCAATGCAGTAGCAATTAAAATCAGAAATCCCCAAAGAAAGGAATTAGGGGAGCACAGGTATCTCAGAGGTTTGTGGGGTTTTAGATATGAAGAAAAGGCCAAGATAAATTTGTAAATAGGATAGAGCATTTCCAAAATTGGAGTCCTTAACCAGGAGCAATAACCAGGAACAAGCATAGAGGTGATAGTAAAGGGCATTTGGTATAGATATCAAGAATTTTGGGTGATCTCAAATTTAGAGCAGGCAGAAGATAGGATGCTGGTCAGTGTGAACTAAAATGTTCAGAAGTAATAAGTGACATGCTAGACTTTCAGCAAAAGATGAGTTGAGGCAAGAGAGGGGTCAGGTGATGTTTTAGAAATGGGCAGCCTTGGTAAAGGCACAGGTATGTGATCCAGATGCTTAACTCAAGTTTTAAAGGACTCCCATTATGCGAGCTATTGGGTTCAGCTCAGGCAGTCCAGAGAATACATTTCCTTATGAAGCCCCTGATGCCATGCTGCTGAAGAAAATAACGTGTTTGTGAATCTGAATAAAGGGGCAAAGAAAATCATATCCTGAATAGTGGAAATTCCTTTTAACCACAAATTGAGAAATGACCTTCAATATTGACAGACATTATTCTACCTCATACAAACACACCCTCAAGAAAGAGGAGTGGTAGAACTGGTAGATAAGCAACAAGAGTTTATGGTGGGGCACTAGGCAACAACTAACCAATGGGAGGAGAATTCTGCATTATTGGCCATCCCTGTAAAACTCTAATATAAAGTATCTTAAGAAATCATATTGCTTTAATTTTCTTGAGGGCATGATTGCATATGAGATTTTACATATCCTCAGACAATGATCATAAATATTTGGGTAGCACAACGATTGGTAAATATAATATGAAAATTACAGCGCCAAAACCATTAATACTGATTGAGACAAAATATGTACGTGGGGCTTTTCTTTACAAACCACTTCTGAATTTGAGTTAACATGGATTTTCAAATATTTTCTAGCTGTTATGCTGCAGCTGTACAAAACTCTGGTGCGGCCGCACTTGGAGTATTGTGTACAGTTCTGGTCGCTGCATTATAGGAAGGATGTGGAAGCATTGGAAAGGGTGCAGAGGAGATTTACTAGGATGTTGCCTGGTATGGAGGGAAGCTCTTATGAGGAAAGGCTGAGGGACTTGAGGCTGTTTTCGTTAGAGAGAAGAAGATTAAGAGGTGACTTTATAGAGATATACAAGATGATCAGAAGATTAGATAGGGTGGACAGTGAGGGCCTTTTTCCTTGGATGGTGATAGCTAGCATGACGGGACATAGCTTTAAATTGAGGGGAGATAGATATAGGACAGATGTCAGAGGTAGGTTCTTTACTCAGAGAGTAGTAAGGGCATGTAATGCCCTGCCTGCAACGGTAGTAGACTCGCCAACTTTAAGGGCATTTAAATGGTCATTGGATAAACATATGGATGATAATGGAATAGTGTAGGTTAGATAGGCTTCAGATTGGTTTCACAGGTCAGCGCAACATTGAGGGCCGAAGGGCCTGTACTGCGCTGTAATGTTCTATGTTCTAATATTTGAATGCAATGCATCTCCCAATGTAAACCAGCTTGTGCCTGGTAGCTTGATGGTAGCTTCAGTCTACTGGGAAGTAACGAAGCTCTACTCTATCTAATAATTGAATCACAATAGTCAGAACTTAAGATCCCTTCAGAAAATTCTGCACATACTGTGGTGCACCAATGAAGGAGACACAAGCAGCATTTACTGAAATAGGCATCATAGCCCACACCATTATTGAAACCTTGTCCTTGATGGAGCAAGGTCAATTTTTTACACCATAATCTGAACCCCATCACCCCCACTCTTAAAAATGGGGACTTTTCCTCAAAGTGCTACATAGCTAATTTCGAGAGGAAAAGTGACAAAATTTATTTCAAGGAACTCTTCAACTTATATCCCTTTTTATACCAGATATTTTAAAATAAAAACTGGGACAATTCTGCCCCTTTACTAATGATTGTGAGCAAAGATCTAATTACAATGTGTTTATTGAGAAATAGTATCAGTGCTGTTGGTAGCTATTTGTTTTGTTAAAATAGACCAATCCTTTATTTTTTAAAAGGTCAACAATGATATTGGTAAAAGAAATCAGACTACAATCTAAACTTGAAAATATGCTTCATCTTTGAAACTTTATTTACATTTCTCTTTGTAATACACAGAATCCAAATCTTAAACAGTTTTATTGACACATTGCATTATGCTAAAGAGTTATGGCATCTGAATAAAAATATGCAGAAACATTCAAAGCTATGTAAACAAGATTACTAGATGTCATTTTATAGTCCATCATTTGCGTAAAGTAAGACTATGATTGAAAAGTTGACCTTAACAACCTGGTGATTGCACAAGAAATGGGTGTGGGTCTTGGAATCAATTAAAAAAAAGGCATTGTGTACGGTGATTTTTGAGAAGTTACAAATCTAGAGTCTGTGATTTACATCAGTTTTCTATTCTGTCTCAATGCATCTTTATTTATTTGCATATTTATAAGCTTAATCACAGCAGTCTATTTTATCTTTCTGCAGTCTAGGTAGTGCAGAAAATGTGATGCTGTAGTCAGATTAAAAATGCAGTGGTGACAAAGCGTTTGATAAAGTCAATGCATTAAACTAGTTAATGACAACTGTAGGTCATTCTACAAAACCCAAGTTTGTTTTTGTTTAGTTTCATGGCGCCAAGCAAATCCCAATCTCTAAAAGTTTAGGGAATACGCAAATGAAATTATGGGCTATCAAAAATTCTAACCAATGATAGGCTGCCAAGGAGGATTGCTGAGATGGCAGATGAGTGGGTGACCATTTGCCAGATGGAAAGGAAACAACAGGTCCAGGAAAACCAGGATTCCTTGGAGCTGTCTAGCAGGTATGAAATTTTAGATGCCTATTTAGTGAGCCACACGACCCTGTCAGGGTGAGGAAAAACTATAGTACCATAGCACCAGAGGCTATGCTAGGAAAGAATGAGAGGCTGGTTGACAGATTTAAAAGGTGGTGGTAGTAAGTGAGTTTATAGTTCAAGTGATAGACTGTCTAGTTTTCAGCCGAGATTGTGAGTTCTATACGGCATGTTGCCTCCAGGATGCAAGGATTTGGGACATAACAGAATGGCTGGATAAACTTCTGGAAAGGCAAGGTGAGTCAATGGTGATTGTGGTTTGTGTGGGAAACATCAATAAGTGAAAACTTGCAGAATCAATTTCAGGTGTTAGGGAGTGGGTGAAACGCAGGATGCCCAGGGTAGTAATCTTGGAAATACTACTGTGCTTATCTGTTTAGGTAAAGCCAGATCAGGGCGGTAAATGCAGGGGTTTAGATTTGTGGGACATTGGGATCAGGTTTGGGAAAGGAGAAAGAGATGGGCTTCACCCAAACAGAAACAGAACTAACCTACTAACTAAGAGTGTTAATAGTGTGTGGGTATGGTTTTTAATCTGTAAGGCAGGGGCTGGGTTGAATAATGGATTTAGTTTTGGAAGTACCAGCAAAAGTGAGAGCTAAGAGAAGACTGGGATTGGGGAAGAAGAAGTGAGGGAAGGCTTGTGACACTGAACAAAGAAATGGTTGCCTTCCAATGGGCAAGAAAGTGATATGGGCAGGGTTAAATTGTGTGTATGTAAATGCACAAAGCATTACAAACAAACCTGGGAACTGTAAGTGGAAGATGCTTTGGGGAGATATGACATAATAGTGTTGGTAGAAATGTGGTTCAAACCAGAACAGGAATTGATACTTAGATAGCAAAGTGTGAAGCTGGATGAACACAACAGGCCAAGCAGCATCTCAGGAGCGCAAAACCTGACATTTTGGGCCTAGACCCTTCATCAGATGATGAAGGGTCTAGGCCCGAAATGTCAGCTTTTGTGCTCCTGAGATGCTGCTTGGCCTGCTGTGTTCATCAAGCTTTACACCTTGTTATCTTGGATTCTCCAGCATCTGCAGTTCCCATTATCATTGATACTTAACTTCACAGGTTACAAGGCCTATTGTAGAATCATAGAATCCCTACAGTATGGAAAGAGGCCAGTTGGCCTATCAGGCCTGCTCCAATCCTCTGAAGGGCTCCCCAAACTGACCCACACCCCCACACAATTCCTCTAACACTGCTTTTACCATGGCTGACCCACATAGCTGCACATTCCTGGACACTATGAGGCAATTTATCACAGCCAATCCACTTAATGTGCACATCTTTGATCTTTGGAAGGCAACCGGAGCATCCAGTGGAAACCTACACAAACTTGGGGAGACTGTGTAGATTCCACACTGACTGTCAATTAAGGCTGAAATCAAACCCAAGTCCCTGGCGCTGTGAAATAACCACAGAGCCACCATACTGCCTCAAAACAAGGTGCATAGAAAGGGGAGCAGGGGTAGCTGTCTTTGTCAAAGATAGTATCATTGCGCTTTAATGAGATGCAGTTCCTTAATTAGAAACAATGATGATGGAGATGAGAAACAGGAAGAGAGCAGTAACTTTGTTGAGCATTTATGGACCTTCAAATGGAGAGGTGGAAGCACAAGAGGGTATTTGTAGGCAGATCATGGAAATCTGGAGGACAAGTAGAATTATGATATTTGGTGCTTTTGATTATCCCAGGTTAGATAAGGGGAAAGCTCGAGTGTGGGGCATGGAAGATGACAAATTCCTGCAATGCTTGCAGGAGACCTTTCTGGAAAACTACATTTCTAGCCCTACCAGGGAGGGAGCTGAGCTGGATCTTGTCTGATCTGGCTGACCAAGTGGGAAATAGCAATCAAATATAATAACGGTTAATATCAAGTTGGAAAACGATAAAAATCAGTCAAGGATTATGATCCCAGACTGGAAAAGGGCAGATTTTAGGGGTCTAAAAGTTGAATTGAAGCCAGTTGATTAGAAACACATTTTGGTGAATAAAACAGTGTGTGAAGAATGGGTGATTTTCAAAAGAGAGATGAATAGGGTGCAAGCTGGACACATATCCAAGCGAAATATATATGAGGTATCCAAAGCTACAAAACCCTGGATGACTAAGGATATTGATGAGAAAATAAGAAGAAAGAGAAGGCATATGTTGCACACCGGAATAATAATAGCAAGAGAAATCCGAAGGAGTGTCTCCAACACAGAGGCTAAGGCTGGAATAAGGAAGGCTAAGAGGCAGCATGAGACAAGGATGGAAGATTGCATTAAATCAATCAATAAAATATTCTTCAAGGATAATAATAGTAAAATATTAGTGAAGAATATGGAGGCATCCATACGGAATAAGCAGAGTAAGCTGTTCAATGAAGCAAAGGGTTTGGCAGAGGTACTATATAAATCCTTTGCTTCAGTCTTTACCAAATTAGAAAGTGATGACAATGGCCCAGTTGAAAATATGGGTGTTGAACAACTGAGCAGTATAGTGATACATAATAAAGAGTGGCTAAAAACATTGGTAGCACAACAGGTCGTGAAGCCACCAAGCCTGGAAGGATCTCATCCTAGATTGCTGAGAGAGATAAGGAACCAAATTGTAGAGCCATCAACAGAAATTTGCAGGCTTTTCTGTACACAGGATTAGTCCCAGGGAACTGGAGACAAATGTAATGCTGCTGTTTAAGAAAGGACAGAGGATAACCCAGGAAAGTACAGACCTATCAGCTTGAAAACTGATGGAGGCCATAATATGGGATAAAATATACACTAAGAAAAAAAAACTATGTTAATATTAGACCGTCAATGTGGCTTTGTCAAGTGAAGGTCATATCTGACAAATTAATTGAGTTCTTTTGTGAGGTGGCACAGGGAGTGGATGAGGGTGTGGCTGTGGATGTTGTATATTTGGACTTCCCAAAAGCATTTGATATGGTGCCACATGGCAGGTTGGTTAGCAAGTTAGAAATGTTTGGAATTAATGTGTCCTTAGCAGCATAGATTATAAGCTGGCTAAAATATAGGAAACAAAGTGAAGATATAATTGGGCATTTCCCAGACTGGGAAATTGAAAGTGGTGTTCCCCAGGTATTGGTGTTCCGATCCTTAGTTTTTCTGATTTATATAAATGATTTGTTGGTGATTGTTGAAGGCAAAATCTCTCTCTAAATTTACAGGTGATACTAAGCTAGAGGCAGCACAGTGGCACAGTGGTTAGTTTTGCTGTCTCATAGCACCAGAGACCCAGGTTCAATTCCAGCTTTGGGTGACTGTGCAAATTCCACATAGACATTCTCCCCGAATCCATGTGGGTTTCATCTGGGTGCTCTGGTTTCATTCTAAAGTCCAAAGATGTGAAGGCTTGGTGGATTCCCATGCTAAATTACCCCAGTGGTGGATTTATCATGGTAACTAGGGGTTTATGGGGATAGGGTGGGATGATGTTCAGGGGGTTCATGCAGATTCAATAGGCTGAATGGCTTCTTTCTACACGAAAGGCATTCTATGATTCTTGGCAGAACGGTTCATTGTGAGAAAGACCTAGCATCTTAAGAGAGACATTGACAAGTTGGCCAAATGGGCAGACACCTGGCAGATGAATGTTATTGCGGAGAAGTATGAGATCTTGTGTTTTGGAAAAAGAAATGTGGAGAAGCAATACAGGCTCATTGATACAACTTTGAAGGGAATACAGGAGCACTGGTTCACAGGCATAGTTCTCTGAAGGCCAGGCAAGTTGAAACAGTTGAGAAGGCTTACAGGATCATCGGGTTTATAAATAAAGGCATGGAATATAAAATCAAGAAAGTGATCATACACCTCTACAATCTTTGGTCAGTCCACATTTGGAGTATTGTGCTCAGTTCAGGGCACCTTATTTAAGGAAAGATATTAAAACCCTGGACAGAATGCAAAGAGTAATTACTGGAATGATAGCAGGAGTGATGGATTATAAATACAAGGAAAAATTAGAAAATTTGGGTTTATTCTCCTTGGAGCAGAGAAGATTAAGATTTGAAACAAAAACAGAAATTGCTGGAAAAACTCAGCAGGTCTGGCAGCATCTGTGAAGAGAAATCAGAGTTAACGTTTCGGATCTGGTGACCCTTCCTCCAGTCACATGACCAGAAACATTTACTCTGATTTCTCTTCACAGATGTTGCCAGGCCTGCTGAGTTTTCCTAGTAATTTCTGTTTCTGTTATCGATTACAGCATCTGCAGTTCTTTCAGATTTTATTTAAGATTAAGAGGCGACCTCATTCCAGGTGTTTAAAATTATGAGCAATTTTGACACAGTAAAGAAGGGTATTCTGTTTCTACAAGTTGATGTCAGGTACTCAGTGTCACAATTACAAGATTGTCAGCAAGAGAGCTTGGAATGAGTTGAGAAGAAGCTTCTACGCTCAGAGTTGTCGGGATTTGGGATTCACTGCCTGGGAGAGTGGTGGAGGCAGATTCCATATAAGGTTTAAGCAGAGAGCTGGATACATCTTTGAAAGTGATGAATTTTGAGTGTTATGGAAATAGGGCTGGAGAGTGGGATCAGCTGGGTAGCTCTTTTGTGAGCCAGTACAGATACGATGAGTCGATCGGCCTCTTCTGTGTGATTAAGTTCTATGATTCTATGAATCATAATTACCATTCTCCGGCACATCACTCAAAACAAACTGAATACATCCAGTATATTATTAACTTAGACACACACATCTTCCCTCCCTGAAATAATCAGTTTAGGTGTAACTACATCAGACCATTGAATTATCGAATTATGCTGATATGGGAATAATCCTAAAACAGCTATTTTTAGTACTGGTGAAACCCTTTTCCATGTTGATCTTTATTACTTCCTCATTCCCTTTAATCAAACCCTGAAGCGACAAGGGAAAAATACTTTTAGAATGGGTGTTCCTGCATTTGTGCACAATTGATTGCATATCAAGCAATATTACAAGGGTGCCATATTTCCACTAATCTGAAACTTCCTTAATATACAGTAACACAAATGTCCCATTCGAGTTCAGGTGCCAGGGTGTGATCTGACTTTCAAGTGCGATAAAGGCAAGCAGTGCGATATCAACTTCAGAAAGTATGTCCCAGTACTTTAAATTTGCACTGAATATATACCTTCTGGTCATACCCAATCACTCAGACAAGACTGGCTGAAATTTAAATACTGACTTTACTTTGCTGCAATAACAAAATAGCTGGAAATAGCAGCATGAATCTCTCAAAGCTTCTTGCTTCAACTGAAAAAAACAAGCCTTGGTCTGAAGCAGATTCAGTAGGTGCTTGTCTCTGCGCTAGATGCTCTAGCCAGATCTGAAACCTAGATTCAGTACTAACCGTGTATTGCCTAAAGTCATTGAGATTGCAACTGTTATTATTTCCTTTCACAGCTTATTTCTTCCAGGCGCCAATAATTTCAAGTTCTGATGTTAAGAAAACTCGCAACTTTTAACTAATGAACAGCAATATAAAACAATATATTTCAGACACAATCCTGCATGCGTGTTGAACGTCAACATCAATATCTGCCTTTGTTAACAAGAGGCTCGCATGATATGGTTTACATTATTCATGGCCTTTTCATGAATTTTGATCACCAAGTCAGCATTATGGTGACCATGGCTCAGTAGCATGCTGTAGGATCGAGTCAAGGGCACTCACATTAATGACTCAATCTCTGTTAAGGAAAGCTCAATCTAAAGTGCAGATAACTTGCCTGGCTGTTCCTAGCCATTTCATACTCAAACAAATACGTCCCCTTCAGCAAGTGAATTCTTCTCAGAACTGCTTATCAGGTTTGCAAAGGAAGATGAGGAACAGAAACAGTAGGAGGGAAAGGAAGAATTTTCACTGGAGGTTGCTGTATGTGAGATAGATCTGGGAGTTAACAAAGGTGGCTATATCAGGCGAGAGAAATTTGAAAATGTTCTTTACTTCATTGAGGAGCAATGTGATTGAAGTTCTGTTTCAGTAGGTGCCTGTCTCTGTGCTAGATGCTGTAGCCATATCTGAAACCTAGATTCAGTGCTAACCTTGTATTGCCTAAAGTTATCAAGATTACAACTGTTCTGATTTCCTTTCACCACTTTTTTCTTCCAGGTGCCAGTAAGTTATGTGCCAGGCATCAGTCACAATGATGTGAATTCCTGCCTCAGTCATCTCTCTTTTGAAATGCCAGTGGAGTTGACACGCCAGCCAGAACTCATCTGCTCCATCCACTCCTTTATTTTTCTGGGGTTTTTTCTCTCTCTTGTTTATTTTCTCTCTTCTGTCCTTGTCTTTGTCCTCTTCTGTTAGCGGCCCAGAGCAAGATCTGGGGAAGTAGAGGGGTGTGTAGCCAGTGGCCCGGAGCACAGGGACATTTGCCAGCACCCGGGGCAGAGCATGGACAGCAGCCAGTGGGCCTGGAATGAAGCGGGGGCAGCCAGGAGCCTGTGGCCCGGTCTGGGAACAGTGGTCAGCGGCCTGGAGCAGAGTGGAGACAGTGGTCAGTGGCCTGTAGCCCAGAACAGGGACAGTGGTCAGCGGCCTGGAGCAGGTGGGTAACAGTGGTCAATGGCCTGTACCACAGAGTGGGGTCAGTGGTCAGCAGCCTAGAGCAGAGTGGGGACAGTGGTCAGTGGCCTGTAGCCCAGAGCAGAGAGAGTGGTCAGCGGCCTGTGGCCCAGAGTGGGGACAGTGATCAGTGGCCGGGAGCAGAGCAGGGACAGTGGAGCCCAAGCAGGCTAACTGGAAACCCTTATAGAAAGACTGTAATGTCTATTTTTTTAGCTTCATATTTTGTTTTCCGAACCTATACAATGTATATCTGTAAAGTACTATAACTTTTTTATTCCCTATTTTCTGTACTCACATAATTTGTGAGTGGCGCCATGGGCTGGCAACATTGTACACTTTTCACTCTTCTCCTGTTCTGTTGCGAGTACAAGTGACAATGAACATAATTCTAATTCTTAACACCACAACAGCAGAGAACATAGGGCTACACGTGGATGTACCCATATCTTCAATGAGCAAATATTCAGAATATTGAAGCAATGCTTCAGATAGTTAGATTGGTCAGGAGAGTACAGACATCCAGTCTGCCAAGAATGTTTCAATTATGTTGGCATACTGTCCAATTTTGCAGTCGTGAGCATGGAGAAACAAAAGGCTGCATCAGATTCTGAGGAGATATAGTTGGAAGAATACACTTGCAAGCCAGCGACATTTTCTACTACAAGCAGATGAAGGACAAATGATTAACCAGCAATTATATTGCATTGCATCTCCTGTATACCAACCAACACATCAATTACTAACATTTAGTCCACCTGAATCAAAGTAAATTACTGCATGAGGTATACAAATTCTACCTCATAATGCCACTCCTTAATGAAGATCTTGCAGCTATTATTGAACCAATTTGCAGGAGGCGACCATCACCAACGCCAAATTTGTTTTAAAGTAGTGGACGTGTAGAAAAAATATCCATGTGGGTGCAACCTGATAATATCTCTACTAATAAAGCATATGGAAACTTAAGCTTCATAAGTCAAAATATTGAGTACAAAAGCACGGGGCTATGCTGAAGCTTTATAATGCTCTAGGTAGACCATAACTACGTGGTGTGTCCAGTTTTGGTCACCACACTTAAACATCTTGACACAAATATATACGGTAGTTTTGAGGCAGCACCAGGAAAGGACAATGATGGCTTTCAGACTACTGTGAGAGCCCAAATGGATGACTAATGCCTTTCAAGAAAAGGGATCTAACACCCTTTAATGCAATGAATGGCGGGTTGTCATTTTATTGCAATATCATTTGTTTTCAAGTCAATTGAATGTTTACGCTACTTAAATGGTGCTCAAAATAAACCCATCTTTATTGACTTTCCCACGTTTTCCCATTTGTCTTAGTTTAACATTTCCCCACTTCTTCTCACTTTGCTCATCTTAGAAGAGTGAAGTTTTGAATTGACAAGGTAAAGAGACCATAATGATCCTTATGAATAAATAACAAGCAGGAGGCAAATGTCTCAGGAAGATTTCAAGCTTTTTCTAGGTAGCCTTACTAGATTAGCAAATTATTGTAATTAAACAGTGGTTACACCATGTTTCATATATGACAAGTTAATCTCCAATTAATCCCAACTTTTGAAGTGGTATCATTAAAACTCTGCAAATTGCTTTGAATGGAAACCAATATACGCCTTCTCTGTTGTTAGCATGTGCTGAGAACTTTAAGAAAGCAACATGTGGAAAGGCCATGATGTTTTTCATATGAGAAGAGAATTTAGAATATGGGTCCAGATTTCAAAGGGATGATTTTTATTGCATCCTTTTTGGGGTTAACATCTTCAAAATCTCATTAACATATCAACAACTTATAACTATGTACGACTATTATCAGGAGTCCATGTAGTCATCGAGCACATGGTTATAGGGGATTGGGACTTGTATGACTTAAACACTGGCTGCAGGGTTTTGCTTGACCTCAAATTTATAGCGGGCAGAGCATAGAAATCAACCAGAGGTGTGTTGCAATAATCAATTCCAGCAGCATCAAGGACACGATTGATGGCTTCAGTAATAGGCGTACTCAGACAGAGCAAGTTCTGAACAGTTTATGGACTAATAGACTTTGAATACGCTAATTTGAAAGGGGCCTATCAATTGACAGCACCCACCTGTTTTGAAAATATTCCGTATTATTATTCAAAACCTTTGACATAAGTAGGAAGAAGCCTAATTCTGTTCTTGTATTTCTATGTTTCCTCCAGGGAAATGCAGGCACACACTCCCACCTCATCCCTTGCAACTTATACTGGTAGTGGCTTTGTCAACACAATTTTAGGGTAGCAAACTAATGGACTGTTCTAGGATGTTGTGTTTTTTTCCTTGTTACTAACCAGCCAAATGTGAATAAGGCCTTAACTTTGAATGACTTTTCACCACTGGAACAGTATGGTCCAATTAACGCAGTCAGAGTCATGGACTCCATATCAGTGCAATCTAGGAAGAGAGCCATGGTGAGTTCTGCAGCTCCATTGTAACCAGTCCAGGTAGTCATGATGAGTCAAATGCTGAGCTGCATGGAGATTAGCCAGGAGTCCATTCACTCAATAGTGGGGGCTGCCCATCCAAGTCAGTCAGAAGCATGGTACATGGTCAGCCTGGGACTTAATGTATGTTGACCAGAAAAATGCTGCTGGATTCCAAGCGTGAAACTCCAAAGAGCATTTACACAAACTTGGGTCATATTTATTGAAAGTTAGAAGGCTAAGAATTATTTGAATTTTTCAAGATATTAGGGGTAACAGGTTGATTAGATAAAATCTATTTTGACTGGCTGGTGAGTGCATACAGAGTTAATTAGCATAGAAACAAACCCTTCGGTCGACTTGTCCACAACAACCAGGTATAAAATGAACTGCAATTGGCCCATATCCCTCTAACCCTTTCCTATTAATGTAGCTATTCAAATATCTTTAAATATCATAATTGTACCTGCCTCTGCCACTTCCTCAGGTTGTTTGTGCCATACACGCACCACTCTCTGCATGAAAAATTGGCTCTTATGTCCATTCTAAATCTTTCCCCTCTCACCTTAGATCTGTATCTCTAGTTTTGGACACCCCTATCCTGGGAAAAAGACCTTGGCTATTCACCTTGTCTGTACTTCTCATGATTTTATAAACATCTAGAAGGTCATCCCTCAGCCTCCTACGCTGCAGGGAAAAAAGTCCCAGCCTATCCAGTCTCTCCTTATATTTCAAAACTTCCAGTCTCAGTAACATACTTGTAAATCTTTCCTGCTTGCTTTTCAGTTTAACATCATCCTTCCGAGAGCAGGGCAACCAGAACTGTACATGGTACTCCAAAAACTGCCACAACTTGACATCCCAACTCCTATACTCAATGCTCTGACCAATGTAGGCATGCAAGCCACATGCCTTCTTCACCAACTTGTCTACCTGTGATGCCACTTTCAAGGAACTATGTTGTCCAACAACACTCACCATTAAGTCTGTAAGTCCTGCCCTGGCTCTAATTTTTGAATGGTGATGCAAATCATGACGGGCTCAAAGAGAACATGGAATAGCTTTGACAGACAAGGTGCAGGAGAAGCCAAGCAAATTCTACTAGTACATTTTAAAGAGCAACAATGCCGTCTCTGCATGGAACCACAAGAGATGAGTGAGATACTAAACAAATATTTTGTGTTCATATTTACTGAGGGGAAAGACATGGAAGCTAGGGACTTGGGGAAATAAGTAATGATGCCTTGAAAAGAGTTCATACTACCAAAGAGGAGGAGCTTGAGGTCTTAAACGCATAAAGGTAGATAAATCACCAGGACCCATTCAGGTATTTCCCAGAACTTTGTGAGAAGTTAGGGAAGAAACTTCTGGGCACCTAGCTGAGATATTTGTATCATCGCTAGCCACAGATAAGGTGCCAGAAGACTGGAGGTTAGCTCATGTCATGCCATTATTTAAGAAAGCCTGTAAGGAAAAGTTAGGGAACTATAGACCAGTGAACCTTACATCAGTGGTGAGTAAGTTGTTGGAGGGGATTATGAGGGTCAAGATTTACATACATTTGGAAAGGCCTGAACTGATTAGGAATAGTCAGCATGGCTTTATTTGTGGGAAATTGTGTTTCCCTAACTTGATTGAGTTTTTTGAAGAGGTGGCAAAGAAAACTAATGAAGTCAAATGGTGGACGTTGTTTATATGGATTTCAGCGAGGCATTCAACAAGGTTCTGCATGGTAGACTGGTTGGTAAGGTTAGATTACATGGAACCTAGAGGAGCTAGTCAATTGGATACAAAATTGTGTTGAAGGTAGGAGACAGAGGTTAGTGTTGAAAGGTTGCTTTTTGGACTGGAGGCTTGTGACCAATGGGGTACCACAAGGGTCAGTGCCGGGCCCACAGCTTTTCTTGTTCATATAAATGATTTGATTGTGAATAGAGGGGTTTGGTTAGTAAGCTTGCAAATGATATCAAAATTGCTGGTGTAGGGGACACTGAAGAAGTTTACCTCAGAGTACAATGGAACCTTGATCAGATGGACCAATGAACCAAGGCATGGGAGATGGAGATTAATTTAGATAAATGTGAGATGCTGCATTTTGGTAAGGCAAATCAAGGCTGAACATTTGATCGTAGGGCCCTGAGGAGAGTTGCTGAATGAAGAGATCTTTGGGTGCAAGTCCAGAGTTCCTTAAAAGTGGAGTCATAAGTAAACAGGTTGGTGAAGAAGGCATTTGGCTCACTTGCCTGTATCAGTCAGAACACTGAGTAGAGTAATTGGAATGTCATGTTGCGGCTGTACAGGACATTAGTGAGGCCGCTTTTGGAATACTGTGCACAATTCTGGTCAATGACTGGAGGATTGAGCTATAGGGAGAGGCTGAATAGGCTGGGACTTCTTTCCTTGGAGCATCAGAGGCCGAGGAGTGACCTTAAAGAGGTTTATAAAATCATGAGGGGCACGCGTAGGGTGAATAGCCAAGGTCTTTTTCTTACAGTGGGGGAGTCCAAAACTACATAACACAGATGTCAGAAGAGAGTGGAAAATCTTGAAAAGGATTTGAGGAGTAACTTTTTCATGCAGAGAATGGTGCCTATATGGAACAAACTGCCAGATGAAGATGAGGAGGGTGGTAAAACTATAAAATTTAAAAGATATCTGGTTGGGTATATGAGTAGGAAGAGTTTAGAAGGGTGTGGGTTGAATGCTGGCAAATGAGACTAGGTCAGATTGGGATACCTGGTCGGGCAGATGAATTGGACTGAAAGGTCTGTTTCCATACTGTATGGCTGTATGACTCCTTGAGTGAAATTCAGAAACAATTCTACACTCAAAAGGCGGTAGAAATTTCTTTATGACTGATAGTAATCAATACTATACCAGTTGTTAATTTTAAATCTGGGACCGATAGATTTTTGTTTACCAAAGGTAGTGAGGGATATGTGAATAACATGAGTATGTGGAATTAGGTCACAAATCAGCCATGACCACGTTGCCTGCAGAACAAACTCCAGGGGTTAAATGGTGTGTTCAGTTCTGATGTTCCAAAATTCCTATCGCATCTTACACAAACAAAAACTGTCAAATTATGAGGACTCACACTGGGTTTATTTATATATCCTTGCAGATCATTAACTTTGCTCATAGCTAAGAAAAATAATGGCTTGATTTGTTGTACCTTGCAACTGTGCAATCTGGAAACAGATTTTTTTGGAGGGACTATTGCTTGGCTGAGTCAAAGAAGAGATATTGTTGTTAGTATGCAACAACTATCTGATTGCTGGAGAGCATTTTGTTACTAGATTTGTTCAGGATAACATTATTGATTACTAAATGTGTTCCATATTATATGTTTCGTATTTGATTGGAGGGTATTTTAACCCACATAGGCTGACTAGAGAGATATGGAACAAAAACAGAAGTTACTGGAAAAGTTCAGCAGGTCCAGCAGCATCTCAGAGGAAGGGTCACCAGACCCAAAACGTTAACTCTGTTTTTTTCTTTCACAAAAGCTGCCAGACCTGTTCAGCTTTTCCAGCAACCTCTATTTTTGTTCCTGATTTACAGCATTCACAATTCCTTTGGCATTTATTTAGAAAGGTATGGAGTTGCCATTATTGGTTATCCTGGTGAGGTGATATTTCAGCAGAAAGCAATGTATACTTATAACAGTGTAGTTTTATTTCATATCCCCTTAGTACAATTTTACAGTCAAATTGTAATTGTTTTGTAGTTTGTGTTATCCAATATAGTATTGTCCTCTATCATGTACTATACAACGTGGTATATCATACACCAGTAGTACAAGCCATCTACTTCAAAAACAGCCAGTGCTCATAAAATTTTCAAAAGTACATTATGTAATAGATGAAATTTGACAATCTATAAATTGCAACACAGATCAGTTTCTTTCAAAAAGGTGCATGAGGTGCCTCACTCCACTTGTCATTACAAGTTATATTTACAATGTACACAAACATTTCATGTCAAACCTTCTCTAGTGCACATATCCCAAGATGTTTTACATGGTTTTCAGCTCCTCGAGGTGGGAGGGCTGAAAGCATTGGTCTTTTCTCCAATGAGCCTTTGCTGGCTGCCAAACGTTAGTTCATCTCTCAGCACATAGTCGTGATCCTTAGAATTTGCCAGTCTGTAACTCTCAGTCCTTGACAGCTTTTTACACTGGAGGCCCTGCAGTTTTCAGACTGCTTTTCACTGAGTCGATGGTCCTCCAGCAGCAGATCATGTTTTCGCTGGTTTACAGAGCCCTGCGTTATAGAGGTACTCAAGTACAGCATTTATTTTTGTATGTGCTTTTAAGAATGATTCTACCTCAATTTACGTGTGTTCTTTGCTACTAATTGACAACAATATTCAGAGTAACTGAACCAAATTTCATTAATAATATGCAGGTTTGGCACTTCTTTTAAATATTTTGCAGGGCTATTTCCCCAACCTCCAGATACTTCGCCGAATCTGTTTGCATTTCTCCAGAACAGAAATTATAACCACATGCTGGACAGAAGATCTGGCTTTTCTCAACTTTCATTTCGCCTGCTTGTGCAGAAATGATACATCCCACAGCTAAAAGAAGGAGAGTTTTTTTTTCCATTTCTATCAGTTAATTCACTATGTGGATGCTTCAAGAGTATTGGTATGTCATTATAACAATGACATTTCAATTAGCTGCTTGTTTTTCATAAGCAGAAGCAAAATTACATTCTTACGAGCCACAAGCATTTCAGGTCCATATTCCGGCAACACTTTTAGCCAGCTACACATTACGATGAAGAGTGGATACATCTACTTTGGGCTTTGAGAATATTGTGACCCAAAATATATTGCTTCCATGCATGAGCATATATGACTTGCGGTTTATATATATCGAGACCAGAGGCCAACATTAATTTGACTCAGTCTGGAGAATGTCTGCTATCTATATTCGCAAAGTTAATGTAAAGAATTTGATTAGCAAGTTTGTCAGCTCCTCATTCTCTCTCAATACAGGATACTGCTGATATGATGACACATGGAAAATCACTCAAAGGCTGCCTGCTTCCCTGCACCATAATCATGGTCAAATTTTACAAAGTTATCTTATCTGATTATTACTATAAACCCACATTTTTTGTTGCCTTGCACTTGTAAGTAGTCTCTCATGGGATGTGCAGAATTTAGCCACTCGTACAAGTTTGCAAGGATGTGAGCACTTAAAAGTGGTTTCCACTTGAAAATTAATATTAAATATTTGTCAGTCTTTGAGAGGAATTGGAATGAATAGGAAAGAAATGTCAAGCAAAAGCTAAAAGAAACTCAAGATGCAGGAGGTCTGAAGCAGAGTCTATTAAAAGCATGATAAAGTGATTTAGTGTCCCTTATTTACTTGTTGGCAAGACAAGTGTGGAGCTTTGTGACATGGGTACAACTGAGACTTACATCCCATACTGACAACAGCCTGTCAGATTTCGGCAGCTAGGCAGAGGCTCGATGCAGCACTTGCATAGATTATGTGGCAACTCTGGAACCAGGAAATAGTCTATGCCCTATGAGGCTGGTGCCTCCTTTCTGCAGGAAATGGAATGTACATTTGCCTTTTATCAAGCAAACCTCTCTTCTAATTTCTTTTTGCAGAAGGTGTCAACCTTGGCTCAATTACTTCCAAGTTAGGCAGTTGTGGGTTCAAACTCCACATACTTGACGACATAGTGATCAGAAAATTTATGACAGGTAAAATGAGGCCTTTGACCTATTGTAATTATTCTGTCTGATGAAGAGACACTCAAACTAATTCTATCTTTCTACACTTGGTTTCTAGCTCTGCAGATCCAAAGTCTTCAGGTAAACTTTCAAGGTCTTTCAATGTAGCAAGCATTTTCTGTCTTTACTATCCTTTCAGATGGTGAGTTCCAGAACCACACCACCATTTGGATGGAAATGTCACCTCCCCTCAAATACTTCAACCAATTTCTTTCAATCCATGCCTCCTGGTTTTTGACGCATCTGCGTCTGCTGTATTGTCACCACTCATAATTTTATTCACCTCTATTAGGCCACCTCTATACCTCTTCTATTTCAAGGAACATGACTCCAGCCTATCAAATCTTAATCCAGTGTTTAAATTCTCTAGTCTCTGCAACATCTTCATAAATCTCCTGTGGACCCTTCCCAAGTGATTGATAGTCCTATTTCCACCTCCATAATATTGTCCAACTTCACCCCTGCCTCAGCTCATCTGCTGCTGCAACTATTTTTTTTAGACGGACTTGACTGTTCTAATGCACTCCTGGCTGGTCTCCCACACACCAACCTCAGTAACCTTGAACACATTGCTCCATCCTAATTAACCCCAAGTCCTGTCTACATAGACTCCTAGGACCCCAGTCAAGCAACATCACAGCCTTGTTAACAAAAGCCTCCCCTTCTCTGTAAACTCCACCAGTGCTACAAACCTGTAAGGTACCTGTGATAACAAGGTGTAAAGCTGGATGAACACAGGTGGCCAGGCAGCATCAGAGGAGCAGGAAAGCTAATGTTTCAGGTCTGGATGCAAATGCCATTTCTGAAGAAGGGTCCAGACCTGAAATATCAGCTTTCCTGCTCCTCTGGTGCTGGTTGGCCTGCTGTGTTCATCCAGCTCTACACCTTGTTATCTCAGATTCTCCAGCATTGACAGTTCCTACTATCTCTGGAAGCTTCCGTCCTTTGTATTGAATTCTTCCATAATTCTACGTAAGGTCAATAGAGTTAACATGTAGTCATTCCAAGGCTTCCTTCCAAGGCATTGTAGTTTTAAGAAGATACTTTTAGAATTCTGCGTACGATTCTGGTCGCCCTTCTGTAGAAAGGGTGTTTTCAAATTTGAGAGGGTGCCAAAAGGATTTACCGGGATGTTGCCACGACTGGATGGTTTGAGCTACAGCCGAATTGGCTTAGACTTTTTTACCTGCCGCACCAGAGGGTGAGATGTCCTTATAGAGGTTTATAAAATCATGAGGGTCATGGACAGGGTAAACAGCCAAAGTCTTTTTTTACTAGAATAGGGGTATGCAAATCTAGAAGACATAGGTTTAAGGTGTGAAGGGAATTATTTAAAAGGGGCCTAATGGGCAACGTTTTCACACAGAAGGTGGTGTGTGTTTGGAATAAACTGCCAGAGGAAGTGGTGAAGGTGGGTCCAGTTAGAACATTTAAAAGGCGTCTGGATGGGTACATACATGGGAAAATAGACAGATATGGGCCAATTGCTGGCAAATGAGATGAGACCAGATTGGAGTATCTGGAAGGCTCTATTTCCTTGCTGGATGACCCAATGACTCCAGATGCTTCTTAAACATTTATCTCTTCAAACAAGTTTCTGGTCATCCAATCTAAGATCATTTTTATGCAGCAAGGTGCTATTTTTTTTCCTGCAAAAGTTAAAGGCCTTATGCAGCCTTCTGTAGTTCATGTGCCAGTGTCTTTTATTTCAATGTTTTCATGGATCATCCACATGTTCACAGTCAGGTACTCAACCTCAATTATGCACTCAAATTTTGGAGTGGAGTTTGAATGCACATCGTATTGACTCTGAAGCCAAAGTCCTATTTGAAGTTTAATAATTCAGTTTGTCTGTTATTACATTTTGAATATCAACAGAGATCTCGCAGAAATGTCTAGTCATCACCCAACGGGAAAAGTTGCCTCTATTGGAGAACTTGAGGTTTTTTTTAAAATTGTGTTTCTTTGTAAAAATTGACGTGTTGAGGAATGTTATGTCATACTCCCCCAGAAAAGTATGACTTATACACTGGACCTAGACTAGACTTCCTGGGCCAGAGTTAAGGCTTCACCACTGTATGCCTATGCACACTTTTGGGGTCCATTAGCTCAGTTGGTTGGATAGCTGGTTTGCCATTCAGGGAGATGCCAACAGCATGATTCCTGCACCGATTGTGGTTATGATGAAGGTCTTGCTTTATCAATCTTGTCCCTTGCCTGAGGTATGGAAATTTCCCGATGAAACTCACCCCCAGTCATGCATCTGTAAGGAGACTTCAGTCTTCTGAGATTATGACTTTACCTTTACTTACTCTTTTAATTGCAATTTTTATTGCGTCGAGTGTGATACAGTATAAGTTTATCTGCAATTTCCACTTTTCAGGAAGGTGCTGCTTTCTCAATGGACCAGGCATAATGGAGACGTTGAATTACACCACCTGTATTCCATTTAGTGTAATCACAACATGCTGCAAAAGTTCTCCTACTTATGTGGCGTTTGAAAGCCGCCAGTTTTGTTTTCAAACTCTGCATCACCATCTATTTAGGCGTAACATCAACATATTGCTCACATTCCTATGTGTGTTTTTTTTCCACTAAGCTGTCGATGACAAATACATGTGCTTGACAGTGAAACTGGAGGAAAAAACAGAGGGAATCAGCCTCGAATTCCAGGCATGTAACTGATATGCTACCGGTTAAAATGGGACAAGACCACGATGGCCATGAATGTAATTGGGAGGGTCACTGTTTCACCACAGCAAGAACAAAAGCCGAGAGCAATAGGAAATCTTATTAGGTAAAATTAATTTGCGTCGCCAAACAGAGGAGTGTTCTCGTTTTGTCCAGGTCAAGGTGAAAGACTGGAAATCTCAATTTGATCTGTGGATGTGAAACCGAGGACTGCAGCCTCTATTGCAAATCATACAGTGTGAAAAGTTGCGTCTCTCAATTCAACAATCAGATCGGGGAGCGCCTCTACCTTTCAAAAATAGACATTGTTATGTCCTGGATCAGCATTGATGTTTCGTGCGTCCGCCTAATGTGACGCATTCTGTTTTATGGTGGGGCGAGCTTATTTTCTTTGAATAGCCTATATTCTGAATCTGTAGGTCCGGTGTTGTTTGCAATGCCTGAAATTCCTGAACCCCACTGTTATATCTGTCGCCTCCGCTCAAGTCAGCATGGTAAGCAGAATGTGACATCTACGCGTAGAATCGATTACTGTTGGAGTGAGGAACAGCATTCATTGTCTACAGTGAAGGCAATGTGTATCACAGTCTCCCCACTAAAGTGCAGCACTTCCAAGTCATAAGCAGATTCTCTCTGTGACCCCTTGACCTAATTAAGGCAAGAGCAAGATTTGGCGAGATCAGCGAAGAAAAACGTTTGTGGGTACAGCCGCATGAATAGTGATTGACAGCGTGTCACTTCTTTTTGTGGAGGAGTTCAATACCCTGTGCAGCATTGCACATCAGTAAATATTTCTGCGTTCCATTTTCATTTCATCTCAGAATTAAGGTCATCACTGAATTGGAAGGTAAAGTGTTGACAAACTAATTGCGCACAGACGGAAGCCCGGAAATGATACAAAATGAAAAGCACACAAAGATTTGGTTTGACACATGCAAACCAAAACACGTGCACTCGCGGATTTCGACCTTGTCAAATCCGTAAACAGAGAGCGGGGCACACGATCATTTCAATACATTGCTGGTGAAGTCCCTCCCGGTGAGACCGTAAACGCGAGTCGGGGATTGTGTTTCACAGACTTGCTGCGGTTACACTGAAGCTTGGGAGGACAACCTGTCACCGTTCTTTACCAGACAGGATCAAAAGCCGAGAGAGCCCGAGGTATCCCCCACGCACTTGTCCACTGGTAACAGCGTCCCGGCTGTCGCTGCCTAACTTCCCCGCGTTTGTGTGCAATTCACACCAACCCGCACAGCATGAATACTTGCAGTCCGTTTACCGCCCCAGTGTTTAGATTATTTAGCAACACCAAAATGAAATACAAATGGAAAGTAAACGGTTTCCGGAGAAGTGGGGAATAAAATGATTCAGCGCTCTCCGGGGCAGGGGTTCCTGTTTAATAATAAAGGGACAAAGAGAGTAATATGAGTGGCACTTGCTGCCTCTTTGGGACCTTGTTGGCAGCTTTTATAATGTCTTGTTTCCGCGCCCTTCCTCCACGCCTCCTGCTTTATTTACTGTAAGTGTTCAGGAAACAGCCCGAGTCTATTTCACGCTGTTCGAATTCTACAGCGGCCCAGGGAGAATCCACCCAACAGGTGTAGAGGGGTGGCTGGAAAGGTACGGCACAATTAAGTCACAACAACACTTCTGTTTTCAGCCCCTATGCTTTTTATTTATACCCGTCAGCTGTGTGAATGTTCTCCTAAATGAGGGTCCAGGGCTGGGATGGGGCTGGGGCTGCTGCAGGAAATTAGGGGAAAGATTTGGAAATGTATCTCTCGGATTCCACCAACAACCACCCCCCTCCTCCTCCTCCCCCGCAGGTTCCTCCCACCCACCGATCTCCCCCCCCCCCCCCCCCCCCACCACCCCTGCGGAGGTGTGGAGATGGCTGGATCGAGCAGCGATATGACAACAGGTCTCCGGAATCTCTGGAGATTTAAGGGGGTGCTGGGGTGATTGGTCATGATAAACGCGAACTACCTGGGCGCCTGAAACTTTACCAGAGAGAGAGATAGAAAACAAAACAGCCTCAATTTAACTGGAAGCGACCTCCGCTTTCCAATCACTTAACCAGACCAGGTTCAAGGTGCTGAGCAAGCTGTGTAGAGAGTGGAGGGTTGGAAAAGAACCTTTTATTCCCGTTTGTTGTTTGTATGTGTGTAACGTAACCTCTCTTACAACCATTCTCAAGTCATTGATACCTGTGATCCTCCTCCTCGGGAGTATTTCTGTGGAAGTCAGCGGCCCGGCGAGAGAGGCGACTATGAACTTGGAAGTTCTGGGCGAGAGGGGTTTCGTGGATAAAGCGGCGGCAGTCTGCAGTGACTCAGAGGGCAGTGTCCCCTCACCCCTGTCCGCGGAAGACGAGCTGGGGTCCGATGGAGACTGTACGGCCAACAGCCCGGCACCCACGAATCCGGGTTCCGAGGGGAAAGGCAAAACCTACACCAGGCGCCCCAAGCCCCCTTACTCCTACATCGCTCTGATCGCCATGGCCATTAGGGACTCTGCCTCTGGCCGCCTGACCCTGGCTGAGATCAACGACTACCTGATGAAGAAGTTCCCCTTCTTTCGTGGCTCTTACACTGGCTGGAGGAACTCTGTTCGCCACAACCTGTCCCTCAATGACTGCTTCGTCAAGGTGCTCCGTGACCCATCCAGACCCTGGGGGAAGGACAACTACTGGATGCTGAACCCCAACAGCGAGTACACCTTCGCGGACGGGGTCTTCCGCCGCAGGAGGAAGCGTATTGGCCGCAAACTCCTCAAGGAAGCCACCGGCCCTGGAGACAAACGCCTCGATCTTATGCCTTCAACATCCAGCAAGGATGAAGGAGCCAAGTTCTCCAGCTCGTTTGCCATCGACAGCATCCTGAGCACACCGTTCCAGAGGCGAGAGGACAAGGTGGCGGCGGACGGCGCTACGAGGCTGTTCTGGACCAGTAGACCGCCTCTACCTTACCCTCTCCTCACCTACAGCCCCACCGGCCCGGTACCAGCTTTGTTCCCCGTGAGCCCCGCCGCTAACTCCATGCTGCAGCCTTACCGGCTCGCTGCCGCCTCCCAGCCCGGCTTGATGGTCCCCCGGCTCTCTCATTGCACCAACTCCAAATGCATCCCGGACACGATTCCGATCACGGAGAACTTCCCCTGCGTCCGATTGCCAACGGCGATGCATCCTCAGACCTACCACCCCTACAAGATCGAGTCTTTCATCGTCTAGAAGGCGAACTTTAATGAGAACAAACTTCAAAAGAGGGAGAGAAATGGAGCCTCTCTTTCCGCACTTTTGTTTCTAGAACTTTTAATAGAGCCTCTATGTTGTTGTTTTAACCCTGAGCATCGCCGTGGACCTGGCAAATATTTTGGTTGGAATTTTATTTGTCCCCAATATTTGCTCTTCTGTATACCGACAAAACCAGTTGTCCTGGTCGTAACATAAAGGAACACTATATTACAGGGATTGTAGTAAGTTCATATCTGAACAGATAGATTTTTTTCTTAAGAAGTAAAAGTGTGATCAACTGGTTATCAGAATTTCTGCCTCAAACGATGGCATCACTGTGTGCCAAATAAGTAGCTAACCTGATTTTTAAAAACATAAATATTTATAATTTTGATTTCCAAACAAGAGGTAACCAGATAGGCTTTTTAATGTTGTGGTTTTAAACGGTTTAATTGATGACAATGCTCCAAATGAGTGAATGAGTTTGATAGATCTCAGTACTTCAAGACGGGACCACTGCCAATGTAAGCAGGTGATTTTTTTTGGTGTGTTTTTTTTGGTTTTGTTTATTAAGAGACATGAGCTTTGTATTGTAAAATAAAAGCTTTGATAACAAACCCCATTAGCGTGTGGCGTGCACTGATTTGACAATTGATTGGGTTCCATCTCTGCCGTTTGAGAAGTGGAGTGGGGGAAATAACCGTATCAGGAAAAATGAAGTGAAATAACAAGAATCGGATTGTTTTCTTTTAATTCTTCTTTCAAAAGCCTGTGCGTGTTGAAATGAGAGAGAGGGAGATCAGATTATGAAATGCGATTTGGCTTGAAACGTTTGGGGCGGAGCCAAAACAGGTTGTTTATGCGTTTCAGCCAGCGAGTATAATCCTTTTTTTGAGAGAAAAGCAAAGATTTCGCAGTTTTCATCATTAAACGCGTTTTATTCAGGAACGACCCTGCACCGAGTGAAATCCATGATTAAGAGACTGATTCCCAACAAAAGAAATGACCATCTCTTTAGGAGTTATCCAGTAAATTAAGAGCCAGACTCCTTTTTAATTTTCTCTATTGTTGTGACGGGTGCAAGTACTAACACGTGGTATCGTGTTACCATGCTTTCAGGCCAGTTAATCTCAAACAATTAAAATTAACTAGAGGTACATCCACGGTTGAAACTTGCTCAAGGGCGCTTGCAAAAATGAATCAGCTGGGAGTTTCTAACGAGCCATGAATACACCTCGCCCACGCAGGTGCTGAGTGTAGTATTTTAAGAAGGAATCCAATGACATCAGATCGGAGCCAGCAGCTGAAAAAGATGGAGCTTTCAATGTGGGTATCAAACGTACGAGAGTGCGGCGTGTAAACCTTCTAATAGTACGCGAACAGTTTAAGGGTGCGCAGACTTTTAATGGTCCCTCACGCTCCTGGGACCTCAAAAAGGGTTCATCTACGTTTTTGCACCTCTTCTCTGACCCCTCCCACTTTCCAAACAAAACAATGCATTCGCGACCATTCACATTCAGAGGTCCGAGTCAATGGGATCAAAATGTAAACAAGTTGAATCTTATCACAACATCAAAGTATCTGGTGCAGCTGATGCACATACTTCTTCATGGTATGTATGTCTGCTTCACACTAACCACGCGTAAACGTGAAGATCGCCCGGAGCTGCTCCAACTTGATGTAAACACTGGCTGTCTGTCCACACGTCCCTGTCGTCCTTCAGGAATGCTCGCCAGTGTGGCTATTCCCAGACACTGAGATTCAACGGAGAAAGGCACCTATTTGATTCACCCGTTCTCGGGAGCCGGAAGTGCTGTGTTAGCAGCGCTGAAAACATAAACTGTTACACAGATTCTGACGTTTTAGTTGTGACTTTCTTATTGTATTTGAAAGTCATGTTGACCTGAGGATAATAAACTGGGGCGGGGGGGTGGGGGATGACACAGGTTGATAATGCAAGTAAATCTGCTCACAGAAGTGAGACAGGGTTTAAAGCACTAAACGGACTGATACACCCGCACAGGTGTATTTGTCAGAAGCCAGACGACTTGAATGTTGCCTCAACAGTTCACGGTCGCTTGAGTTTTCGCCAATCAGTTACCAACCCATCCTGTTGAACCACTTTTTTTTCAGGCACTCCCATAACAAGCACTGAGAGTACGGGATTCAAGTGGATTGTCTCTTTCATTTAAAGGAATGCAATTTCTTTTTTGTTTGCAATTAACAAAAAGTGGTATTTCGGACGAGTTGCAACATGCGACTGATAGGTGAAATGAACGTAGTGTTTGTAACAAGCAGGTGATCGGTTAAACGTCAACAAGGTGGGGTTGTACTGGACAGGTGTTCAGTTTAACAACGGATCGGAAGGTAATCTTGCCGTTTGCATATTGTGCTACGGTTTATAAAGGCACCGTTGGATAGTCACAGGGTTTGGTTAACACTCTATCCGGAGCAACCTGTTTGAAATAGTTGGGGGGTGTAACCCGGCGAAATTTTAGTAAATGTCATACGTACATGCATAGTTGCATTTTGGAGACCGGGCAGACTGTTTATTCAAAGCAGCAATTAAAAAGAACGCAAACATTTATTTTAGAAAGATTCCCAGTTTCTGTAAACACAGTTTAGATGAATGATCTGCCTGAATGAAAAATGTCTGTGAAACAGGTAACTAGCTTTTGGAGTTATTTATATAGAGGTTTCGTGGCGCCATGAGATGGTTCAACTAGTGTCGGGGAGGTCCAATAGTCTCCGTTCGGGCCCAATACAGGCAGCGAAGCGTGAATCAAAACGGGTGCTTTTCACATCACACCTGTAATTGAATGGTTTTATCTGAGCTCCGTCGTGTTAAAGATTGAATGAATGATTTGTGTCGTTCAAGTGGTTGGCACTTTTTTTAAAAAATTGTGTTTAAAATTAATTGTGTTTTGGCAGATAAACGGAGCTAAGGTCTGTTATCCTCAAACCTAAGTTACCACCCTCCACTGTATATTTTAAGTGACATTTCACAATAAAGTCGAATTTGACGAAGGGCTTGCGCAAAGTGTCTAAGGCCTTGAGGGTCTGTAACTTTCGCCTCTCTCCGACTCGTTCATTTTGACCTGACTAAATTCTTTAAACAGATTTTAGTTCGTCAACTGTTTGGTCTTCGCCATGTGAGTTCTCTTGGAATCCATCGATCAACAGGGATGTCACTTGAGATAGAACAGCATGACTCGGTCTTCCGATCTAGGAACCCAGAGTTGCGGTCTGACACTTCCAAGGTCCACAAGAGAGACACACACACAAAAGCTTTCAAAGGCACAGTGGTGAAACGGCCTTTCAGTCACAGTGTACCAATGAGCTGGTAACTTGTAGGTCCCGTGCTTGGGACAGAATGTATAGCTAATAACATAATTTTACATTTGGATTCAGAAACTCGAGTGCAAAGTGCTCAACTGAAGAAAGTGGTATTTTATTGTATCTTCTGAAATGCCCAATTTGACATGTTTTGTAATGTACTTAATTGTTATTAACGAACAAAGCATATTTTTAAATTAAAAATGATTATGCCAAGGAACACATTGTTACAGCATGGAAAACTGACAGGTTGCAACGTATGAAAATAACACTCGTCACAAGTAAATTTCTGTAAAGTTTTACAACTGGATCAAAAACAATTCCAGCAACATAGGCATGAAGTAAACCAGAGAAAGACTTCTGGAACAGGTGGAAGAACATTTCAGAATGACCAATGGATACCCAGGTTTATTTTTTTTTGTTCGTGAGATACGGGGCTTGGTGTTTGGTTCAAGAGTTGACCTTACTTGCCCTAGAGAAGCTAAATGTGAGCTGTCCTTTAACCACAGCCATCCACTTTCTAAATTCATTCGTGGGATGGGGGTGTCACTAGTTAAGCCAGCATTTATTGTCCAGAGGACAGCTTAAACATTAACCACACTGCTGTGGGTTTGGAGTCACATGTACACCGCACCAAGTAAGAATGGCAATTTTCTTCCCTAAATGACATGACTGAACCAGATGGGTTCTTCCAACAATTGTCAATAGACTCATAGTCATCATTAGTTCCTAATTCCAGATATTTTATTGATTTCAAATTCCACCATCTGCTGTGGCAAGACAAGACCAGGACCCCAGTATGTTAGATAATAAAGTGTGGTGCCGGATGAACACAACAGGCCAAGCAGCATCTTAGGAACACAAAAGCTGACATTTTAGGCCTAGATCTTTCATCAGAAAAGGGGGATGGGGAGAGGATTCTGAAATAAATAGGGAGACAGGGGGAGGAGAACTGAAGATGGATTGAGGAGAAGATAGGTGCAGAGGAGAGTATGGGTGGGGAGGTAGGGAGGGGATAGGTCAGTCCGGGGAAGACGGACAAGTCAAGGGGGCGGGATGAGGTTAGTAGGTAGGAAATGGAGGTGTGGCTTGACGTGGGAGGAGGGGATAGATGAGAGGAAGAACAGGTTAGGCAGGCAGAGACCAGCTGGGCTGGTTTTGGGATGCAATGGGGGGAGGAGAGATTTTGAAGCTGGTGAAATCCACATTGATACCATTGGGCTGCAGGGTTCCCAAGCGGAATACGAGTTGCTGTTCCTGAAACCTATGGGTGGCATCGTTGTGGCACTGCAGGAGGCTCAGGATGCACATGTCGTCTAAGGAATGGCAGGGGGAGTTAAAATGGTTCACGACTGGGAGGTGCAGTTGTTTACTGAAAACCGAGCTTAGGTGTTCTGCAAAGCGGTTCCCAAGCCTCCACTTGTTTTCCCCAATGTCGAGGAATGTGTACAGCGGATGCAGTATACCACATTGGCGGATGTGCAGGTGAACATCTGCTTGATGTGGAAAGTCATCTTGGGACCTGGGATGGGGGTGAGGGAGGTGGTGTGGGGGCAGGTGTAGCACTTCCTGCGGTTGCAGGGGAAGGTGCCGGGTGTGGTGGAGTTGGAGGGGAGTGTGGAGCGGACAAGGGAGTCGCGGAGAGAGTGGTCTCTCCGGAAGGCAGACAAGTGTGGGGTGGAATAAATGTCTTGCGTTGCATCCGGAGGTTGGTGGGGTGGTATGTGAGGACTAGGGGGATTCGCCCCCCCCTTATCCCCGCCTGCCTAACCTGTTCTTCCCCTCACCTATCCCCTGCTCCCACCTCAAGCCGCACCTCCATTTCCTACCTACTAACCTCATCCCGCCCCCTTGACCTGTCCGTCCTCCCCGGACTGACCTATCCCATCCCTACCTCCCCACCCATACTCTCCTCTGCACCTATCTTCTCCTCTATCCATCTTCAGTCCGCCTCCCCCTGTCTCCCTATTTATTTCAGAATCCTCTCCCCATCCCCTATTTCTGATGAAGGGTCTAGGCCCGAAACGTCAGCTTTTGTGCTCCTGAGATGCTGCTTGGCCTGTTGTGTTCATCCAGCCCCACACTTTGATATCTTGGATTCTCCAGCATCTGCAGTTCCTATTAACCCCGATATGTTACCTGGATCTTTAGGTTAACTGTCCAGTAATGATACCACTAGGCCATCGCATCCCTCTTTAGAGTGGCTTGCAAAAAAACACAAATTTGAGTTGAGAAAAACATTTTTTTTCTCACAATGAATAGTTAGGGTATGGAATGCACTGCCCGGAAGTGTTATAGAGAGAGGTTCAATTAAGTCTTCCAAAGGATATTGGATAATTGTTTGCACACAAATAATGTGCAAGGGTGTGGGAATAAAAGGAGACTAGGAGATGGTAACAGTGATCATTTGAAGTGCTGGTGTTGACAGGAAGGGAGAATGACCTCTTTCTGCTCTGTAACGCTTATGTAATTCGGGATGATGTTGCATCATGTTGGAGCAGCATTCATTCAGGAATGTGGAGAAAATTGCATCACTCGAGACTTGTGCCTATGGACAGGCTTTGGGGAGTCAACGTAGTTATTTACCATAGAATTCACACCCTCTCACTTGCTCACATGGCTGGTTCAGTTCAGTTTCTGGTCAACACTAATCTCCAGGATATTGATAGAGGATTCAGTAATGTCAGTGTTGCTTGTTCTTCTCAGGTGTTTTGCTGTTATGCCTGAGCCAAGTTGCCTTGCATTCAAACTACATTAATGTGTATATGAGGCATCAAATAGATCATAATTTGATTTGCCAGTGATTGGCAAAGATACATAAAGTAGCTTCTTAATTCAAAGTATGATGGCTATAAGTTAAAGTCCCATTCTACAAACCTGAGGACATAATCATTTGTGGAATTGTGCAGGGCTAATTTTGTTTTGTTATTATTCATTTGCATGTCGTGTGCATTGCTGGCAATTATTGCCCAGTCCGAATGTGCTTGAGAAGGTGATGGTGAGTTTCCACACTGCAGTTCATGTGGTATAAGGACACAAACACACACACACACACACACACACACACACTGCTGTTGGGGAGGGAGTTCCAGAATGTTGACCCAGTGACAGTGAAGAAATGATGATTAGAGTTCCACGTCAAGATAGTGTGTGTAGTTTGGAGGGGAATTGCAAGTCATGTTGTTCCCACGCATGTGTTGCCCTTCTCCTAGATCATAGAAGTTGCAAATTTACAAGTTTCTGTCAAAGGATCTTTGGTAAATTACTGCTGGTATTTGTTGTGGATGGTACATATTTCTTTCACGGTGCACCAAAATGGATGGGGTGAATGTTTAATTTGACAAATGAGTTGTCAATCAAGTAGGTTGCTTTGTCTTGAATGGTGACAGCCTTTTTGACTGTTGGAGCTGCACCCACTCATGGGATGATGGTACAGTGGTAATGCTAATAGACTAGCAATCCAAAGGCAGGTGGAATGCTGTAGAGGCATCAACTCCAGCCCATCACAACAGCTGGCAGAATTTAAACTCAATTAATTATTGAATCTGGTGTTAAGATCTTAATCTTAGTAATGATGATCATAAAAGTATTGAATTGTTACACAAGTATATTTGGTCCACAAATGTTCCTCTGGTGGAGAAGTTCTGCTACTCTTTCTGATTTGGCCTAGAGGTGACTTCAGAACCACAGCAATGTGGGTGACTCTTAACTGCCCACACACCAATTCAGTGGCACCAAACTGCCAACAAATAAGTCAAATTGGCTGCCTAACTTTCTAAATGGCAAGAGTTCCTAAACTTTAAATTACACTTTATCAACTGTAAAGAGCTATTGGGTGATCTAAGGCTGTGAAAGGCACTGTTAGGTATCAGTCCTCGTTTTAAGACTAACAACTGAATAAAAGCATGCCTTTGATTAGATTAGATTCCCTACAGTGTGGAAACAGGCCCTTCAGCCCAACAAGTCCACACTGCCTCTTGAAGCATCCCACCCAGACCCATCCCCCTATAACCCCCACACCCCTGAACACAGCGGGCAATTTAGCATGGCCGATCCACCTAGCCTGCACATCTTTGGATTGTGGGAGGTAACTGGAGCACCCGTAGGAAACCCACGCAGACACAGGAAGAACATGCAAACTCCACACAGACAGTTGCCTGAGGGTAGAATCAAACCTGGATCCCTGGCGCTGAGGCTGCAGTGCTAACCACTGAGCCACCGTGCTGCCCTGATCTCATGAATCTTTTCACTCTGCAATGAACAGAAAACACAAGTTTTCACGGTATCAAGTAAACTACTCTTTCCACAGTCACCATCTACCCAAGTGGATCTCACTAATACAATCTCACTTACTTTATGCCCCATTTGGAGTGAGATCTAGCACAGAAATCTTTTGGATCAAAGGTCGGGAAATGCTAGAAACACTAACTAGTTTCTCATGAGAACCCCAGTCTTTTGACTGGCAAGCATTGATCTGTCATAACAAGAGTGGTACTGCGAAACAGTTTCGGAATAAACGAGCACCACTGTCAAGATGATCTTCATTGCTAGGGCCTCATTATATACTTGTGCATTTGTGAAATGGTATAAGCAATTCTGCATATAACTGAGGTCTGGAAACTCTACAGACTGAATGGTAGACTAATCACCTGAAACTCAGCAAAGCTATTACATGGTTTGGGGATCTGGAATATCTCGCTTCATGTCATTGCCATTAAAGATGCATTTTCTAGCAGCAGTGACACTGTGAAGCAAATGGAACATTAGAAGAAATGTTTAACACATCCAAAAGCAGCAACAACTGCAAAATATCTTTCTTGTTGTAAATATCATTAAATTGAGAGTCAGTCAACTTTTGCTTTTCTAATGATAAATTATTACAGTATAGGATTCAAGACACTTCCAATTAATTTCTCTCAGCAGAAGTTTATCACCGTGCAACCAGGTTTAACATTAAAGGTATAATCTACTAGGTATTTTGTATATCTTGACTATTCTTTTTTGTTAATGCTACATCTGCTATTTTATCTAAGGAAATACTCTAGCACCTTTCTTATAAACTGATTAAGCACAAAGTCAATGCCACAATTCACACAACCAACATAACTGTAGCTGAAGAAAATCAGGTTGGCAATGAATGAAATGACCATATTATTCAAGGATACTGGTAAGGCACTTATTATGAGCACTACTGGAAAATATTATAATTAACACTTCTCTAAAATTGTGTGCTCTTGCCAATGGATTGATAGTTCAGAGGAATACAAAATGGTCATCTGAAGGGTACAGATGAGCTGAATGGCAGGTGTCTTTTCCCTAGTTTGGGGAATTTCAAGACTAGGCAGCACATTTTAAAGGTGAGATTTTAAAAAGACATGAGGGGCAATGTGTTTACACAGAGTCGTTCATGTGTGGAATGAACTTCCAGTGGAAGTAGTGCATGTGGATATGGTTACAATATTTAAAACACATTTAGGTAGGTACATGAATTGGGGTGGGGCGGGGTGGTGATATGGGCCAAGCATAGACAGGTGGAACTAGTTTAGTTTGGGATTATGATCGGCATGGACTGGTTGGGCCAAAAGGGTCTCTCTCCATGCTGTACAACTCTGACTGACTGACTGGAGATATCTCTTACTTAACTGCCCCAAAGTCTAGGGGTCCATGAGTTTGAAGAAAAATTTGCTGTTGAGTTTTGGGATGAACCTGTTTGAAGTCAGCCAGAGTAACCCTCTTTTTTTTAAATTCTGTGTTCTTGTCAATGGAATGATATTTCAGAGGAATATTTAAGGTAGGCCTTCAATAGTTAAAATACAATATTGCAGTATGACATGCGACAAAATGGTTTTCTGTTGAATTTGAGAAGTTTTAATTTACAATAACTGTGGCCAAAATTAAAAGGCAGCATTTAAAAGCAAAATAATACCGATGCTGGAAATCCAAAACAAAAATAGAAAGTACAAGAAAAGCTCAGAAGGACGGTCAAGAGAGAAATGGAATCAAAATTTCAAATCCAGTATATCTTTTTTTTAGAACTCAGTACAGTCAAAAAGCAATGTTTGTTTGTGTTAAGGTTTGTCTAAGTAAAGTATAAAATGTTGTGGGATTTAGCTGTTCTGAGGATAATTCTCCACTGCTGGAACATCTGTTATATGAAAATTAACAGTTAACCACATAGAGAAAAGTCACACACAGTGTATGACGTAAGTAGAACGGAAAAGAAACAAATTGAGAACAACATGAACCATGAAATAGAACTGTGATTTCACAACACCCTGTCAATTGTGTTTCGCCCCTAGACCCTGAAGGCATTGACTCATGAGGGAGTACCATTCCAAAGGTAGCACCCACCCTTTGGTTCCTTACCTGGATTACTATTCTTCCTCTGTAAGACCCACTGTTAATATAAACCAGCCTCTTCCTCATCATGTGCACAGTCAACTACAGAGCCAACTGACCCCATTATTTCCTCCACACCCTATTCTATTCAAAGGCATTGTAGCATTTAGTTCACATCAGCTGGCATCAATAAATCCAACTGAAGCTGTAAATGGAAGGCAGGCTTTTCCTGGTTTGTACTGTTCAATAGCACAGGGAGAGAATTTTTTAAAGTGAAAAATAAGATCTAAAGTAAAGCTTTACTTGAGAATTATTAGTTCTCATTAAGGGCGGCACAGTGGCTCAGCGCCTCACAGCACCGGGTTTGATTTCAGCCTTGTGTGGAGTTTGCATGCTCTCTCTGTGTTATGTGGATTTCCCTCAGATGCTCTGGGTTTCCTCCACCAGTCCAAAGATGTGCAAGTTAGGTGGATTTGCTCATGCTAACTTGCTAGAGGTGTGCACATTAGGTGGATTAGCAATGGTAAATGCGGGGTTACAGGATAGCATGGGGTTTGGGTCTGGGTGGGATGATCGTCAGAGGGTCAGTGCAGACTACATGGGCCAAGTGATTTCTTGCTGTACAGCAGGAATTCTATGATTATATCAGTTATAACTTATCTGTAAGTAGTGATTGTGTCTTAAGTCACCAAGTCCTAACCTCGGGTATTTCTCTCCTTCAAATCTACATTTCTCCATCTCTGTATCAGTTTCTTCTTCTTAAAATCTACACTTCAACAAAGCATTTGGTATCATTTTATGTGGCTGGTATCAAACTTTGTTTTATAAGACAGAGTGCTCCTGCAAAGAACTTTGAGACATCTCATTACATTTAAGACACTAAATCAATATAAACTGCTGTAGGCTTACAACATAAAGGTAGGTTTAAGAGTTCCAGTCCCTTTTGTTGACAGCGCAATATCCTAACAGTGCATTAAACCAACTGTGCTGTTGCTTTTGCATATAACAGAGTTGATCTCAGATACAAATTGGCATTAAACAATGATTTATACTGGGTTACTGACCTAACTCCTCAGAGGAGTAAGCATGTATTTTTACATTTCTGTAAGCTTCTTGCACTCCAACTTAATCCTGCTCTGAACAAATAAACCTAGTCTTGCATATTTGGGTGGCACGGATGTAATTAGTACAGACACATACGTCAAATGGACTCCTTCTGTACTGTAACAATTCTATGATTCTATAATCGTTAAAAATTTTAGTCATTCTCATACTGATAATGTCTGGCCACCCTCCGTAAATGTTGAGTTCATGAGAAGATCATAGAAACTACAGTATAACTGGCTTGTAGGCTTCTTTTAGAAATGTATGTGATGATACTAGTAACAAGACAGAAACTCAATCTTTTGATTCAGATAAAACAAATTACTCTCAAGGAGTGACAGATAATTACCCAGATAATGCACAATTAGATCCAAATCCTTAAATTCACTAAAAGTATCTGAAATAACTCCAAAGACAAAAGCACCCATTATTTACACATGGAGCATCCTTGACTCTCATCCAGTTTCCTTAGAGCCAGCTCTCAGAGTGAACAGAATCTGATACTCCTGTTTATATCTGTCAGCCAGTGATCCTGATTGGACCATGTCAATAGCCCCAATTGGGAAACTTATATTCTATGAGATCCACCTGGCTGACCTCAATCACTACTGTATTCAGTGTATTCATTTTATGGATTGATTCTCCTTGTAAAAACACTGGGCTGGATCTCATCCAGGGCCCTATGGGGACATTTATCCCAAGCCTGCATTTCCAACATGGTTAATTTTCAAGGGTTAGATTTAATTTGTCACGTCAATTTGTGGAAAAACATTTTTGGGAGTGGGGTCACTGGCAGAAGCCCAATTTTTGATGGCATTAATTATTGGTGGGAATGGTTGGAGCGGTGACAAACCTTGACAACCTGCCATAGTAACAAAGAATTTTGTATTGTCAGGAGCATTGTACTTGACATGAAATAGTCTATTCAGACGAAAGTGGTAGGAGCAGGAGAAGAAGTAGGTTATTCAGCCCTTCATGTTTGTTGCAATATTCAATATGATCATGACTGACCGACATTAACACCAGCTTCCCATACTATACCCATATCATTTGATGTCATGATTGTATGAATACTAAGTGGTGTTGCATATTTCATTTGCAAGCATGCTGCCATTGAGTTCTGTGATGTACAGCCTAAGGCCTCAAGGAATCTTAGTTTTACGGTGTTGGGTTTCCGACAATATTAACATTGATGCAGTTGGGTTTTCCTGGTATTCTCATGTTATGTTTGTAATGAATTCCAGAGAAAACCACTGTAATGCAGATCTTGTGTTACACAAGAGGAACACATTTATGAGTTTGAACATTACTAACAGACCTTGGACACTGAAATGTGGTCCTGATACATATATCTGACAGAAAGTGATGGTCTTCATCAAATACAGAAATCTTACAATGATTTCTTGCCTTTTTTGTGAGTAGGTGATGAAGTAGCATAGATGTCAGTGCAAGTTTCTCTCATTTACAGTGCACGTAGTTCAGAAGCTATCCATTATTTTATCTACTGACCTTTGGTGGGAAGTTTGTTCACATCAACCTTCATCAGAGATGTTGTTACCCTAAAGCAAGTGTGTTATTAATTACACTAATGGAAGAAATGGTACATCCTGATCTCTTCCTTTTGTTTTCATTTTCATTGTGGAGGCCTTCCTCAGTTGCAACCTGTGGGGTAGTGACTACATCAGATATGATATCACAAATTACTTTGCTGGCAAATACAAATTTGGTGAATTGTAATGCAAGAAGATGTATGTGTCATGGTGAGAAATGTGTTTTCAGCAGAATTCAACACCGCAAAAATTCCCAATGGTGAGTTGGAGCTGAGTGACTTCTTAATGGAAACTATTGCACTGCGCTTCAATAATATCAGCAAAGTATGTACTTTCTTTGATCTCACTACAAGCTGCATTACTTAGTCACCACCTCCAACTCCCTCCTTGGAATATTGCTGCTCACAATCTTAATGTCATATTTGACCAGGAGATGAATTTCCAACTGTTCTGATCATTTTTGAAAGGATTAATGTTGGATACTGCATTTTCTTCCAGTCAATCCAATGTCAAAAGGGATTGAACGGGGAAAGCAGAACATCTTAGGATCTTGTACGGTAAGCATCTTTAACCACTGTCTCCCAGTTACTGACAATATCTAACTTATAAAGTAACTTCTTCCTGACAGCTATCATGCAATAAACTAAATTTTCTTTAGGCCCAGAGACTAATTAGTTAATATTAACTAATGGTTTTCCTCTACCACTGTAAAACAAATAGGTCCTTAGCACTAGACAAGGACAGGGGATAGCGGCAGCAATCTACCTCAACAAGACACTGTCGTAGTTGGCACTGCAGCACTTCCAACACCGACTACATTTCCACACCATCATGATGACTGCCTATTTCCAGCCCTGACTTCACCCTTGCTTTGACTCACGTGCTACAACCCTTGTCCCATGCCTCTGTTGCCCCTGTTGACTGTTCTAATGTATTCTGGGCCAGCCTCTCTCATTCCATTCTCTGGTAATTTAAGCCATCTAACATTCTGCTGCCTATGTTTGACCTCACTGCAATTCACTTGTTATCCCTGTGCTCACTGACCTTCATTAGCTTTTCATTTAGCCAAACCTCAACATTTTAATCATTCTTATTGTTATTTTCTAATGGTTTTCCCTACCTGTCTGCCTGTAATCTGCTCTAGCACTACAACATCCTTTCTGCCTCCTTCATTTTAGGCCTGGTGAACATTTGATTGTAACAGCTCCATCTTTGGAGACTGTGTGTTCAGCTAATAAGGCACTTAGCTCTGGAATCCTTCTTCACTTTTCTGACTACTATTCTCCTTTTAAGACATTTCATAAAACTCATCTTCTTCAATCGTCAAGCCATCTTCCCTTACATCAAATTAATTTTGATAATGGTCCTGTGACAAGCCTTGAGGAGTTTCTCTATGTTAAAGAAATTACGTAAATACAAATTGTTAATAATGTCATGTTAGTTGACTATTAATCTGGGAAACGCTGCTAGTCATTTAGTAGTCAGTTAGCACTGACTTAAAACTCCAAAGAGCCACTGTTCTAGCAGACTTTGATAATATTGCATCTAATAAATCATTGTGTGAAGTCAATTTTAAGGATTAGGTACAAAATGGTATCTATGTATGGCAATTGTATTAGCAATATTCATGGCCCTGAATTAATTCAAGTGAAGTGTCAAATTTCTTTACTGTAGCTTAGCTTCAGTAGAAAAAATAGGTTGTTTGACTCCAGGAGCATTGAAATGGAAGAATTGAAACTCCTTGCAGTGCAATTCCGGCATTCATGGAAGGTGGAAAGCAACTAGCAAGCAGACATATGTAAGTGCAAACACTAGTACTGTCACATCACTGGCCTCCAATGCACCCTGAAACCAAAAGCTCTGGTACCTACCCACCAATGCAACAAAGGAAATTGCCAATGTATTTGATCATATCCAACCAAAGATATATTTCCTTTAGCCCACAGAACAAGCGATCAATCTCCAAGATTGTATAAAAATTTCAATAGTTCATAGAATTCCCACAGTGTAGAAAGTGGCCATTCAGTGTACCAAGTCTGCACTGACCTTCTAAAGAGCATTCCATCCAGACCCAACCTCCCACCCCATCCCCATAACCTTGCATTTATCATAGCTAATCCAGCTAACCGGCACATCACTGGACACTACCAGGCAATTTACCTTGACCAGTACATCTTAGGCCTGTGGGAGGAAACTGGAACACCCATTGGATACCAATACAGATGCAGTGAAAACTTACAAACTCCACACACAATGACCCAAGACTTGAATCAAACCTGGATCCATGGTGCTGTGAGGCAGGAGTGCTAACCACTGAGCCACAGGGCCACACTCCCTTCAAGCATACTGAGTATATTTAATTTATTTATTTTGCCAGAGAGCAGCAGCCAGAGCAAGCACATGGCTTTAATAGGATTTCATGGTCCCTCAGCTGTGCAGTCAAGGTGTCACGTGCCAGCTGAGATGCATTGGAACAGAAAATAATTCTACTACCTGAATTCCAGAAATCATGCAACAAATCAGACCTGGCTTCCTAATATCTTTTGCATATGGTCCAAAGGCAGGTATGTGGAATTTAGTCTCCGATCAATCATGATCTCATTGAATAGTGGCACAGGCTGAAGGGCCTACTCAAGTTCCCATGCACCCCACCCAAACTGTTTGCCTGTTCAGAATCATATTCTGTAATTTTCATTATTCGTTCGCCCTCCTCAGCAATTTGTCATTTTTTACCTTATCTGAAATCACCAAGAAACTCCCATAACATTTAAGAAGCATTTAGATGTTCACTGGTGATGGTAGGACATACAAGGAAATGAACCAAGTACTGGAAAATGGAATCCGAGTAGCTTGGTGGTTGTTTTTCACCAATGCAAACTCGATGGTGAAGGGGTCTTCTTCTGTGATGTAGACCTCTGATTGACTCTATAGCCATTCATGACTCAAGGCAAGGATTGGACCCAAGCCTCATTTGTTGGCACCAGTGTGGTTCACACCAGCCACCAGCTAACAGAGATAACTAATCCTGGCAAGGAGACCAAATTACTGTGGCAATATACACTTCTCCATGAATATTGTAGTCCAGAGCTAGGGAAGGTAAAGGCTCTGATTATTCCTCCATCATATTGCTGACTTGGTATCTCCCTGCCTGCCCTCAGAGTATGCCATAATGATTGATAATTTCATAATCAACATTTTTGTCCGTATTATGAAGACACCTTCCTTGGTCATCAAGAGCTGGAATGGGACTTAGGCTGAGAGCTTCTGGTTCACAGGGATGCTATCATTATATCACAAAACAAGCTGGGTTGGACACAGAAATAGGAACAAGAATCAATGTGAAAGGCCATATTTGGTAACAAGTAAACAAGAACATAAGAATTAGTAGCAGGTATAAGAATAATTTCTCCTCCTGTCATTAAAATCTGCTATCCTTTATCCTAAAACCATGATGCCTCTTTCTGGATTGCCTCACATGATGGAACATTCTTTCGACATCTACTTTCTCAATCCTCTTTTGCATCTTTTGTACCTCAATTAGATCTCCTCTCACTTTTCTAAATGCCAGAGAGTATAGACTTAAACTGCTCAATCTCTCTTCATAAGACAAACCCCTCATTTCTGGAATCAAGCAAATGAACCTCCTCTAAACTGCCTCCAATGCAACATGCCTTCTCAAGGAGACCAAAATTGTACATAATATTTCAGGTGCAATCTCATTAATGTCTTGTGCAGTTCCAGCAGCTCTTCCCTACTTTTATGTTCCATTTCTTTGAAAACAAATACCAAAATTCCATTTGCCTTCCCTATTACCTGTTGTACATGCATAGTAGTTTTCAGCAATTCAGGCAGAAGGACATCCAGATCCCTCTGCACAAAAGCACCCTGAAGTTTCTCTCCATATAGATGCTGAGTTGCCTTTCTATTCCTCTAACCAAAATGAATAACCTGACACTTATTTTCCCAATCCTCCAGCTTGCCACATGCCTTTACAATTTAGTGTGTCTTAGTTTTGTCTTTATATTATCTTTAACTTCCTTGCTTAGCCTTGGATGTTTCCATCCACCGCACACACCTCCAAACCACTCCCACCCCCCCGCTCCACCCAAAAGTTGTTTTATATGAATGTGAGACTTAGACCCTTATGAAAAGGAAACCAACTTGTGAAATAACTTGTGAATATGAGTTTAGAGGAAAGTAGAAAGGACTAGTTAGACATTCAGGTTAGACATGTTTTTGAACTGTGACTGTCTTATACTAAAAATTGCATTACATAGCAGGTACACTGCTAACAACATGCCAAATGAACATAAAATAACGTGGGCTCCTACTAAAATTTGGTTAACTAGATTGGGTTAAAGTTGCAGATAGCCACATAATTGCGTGATCGAGCTTTATACTGAATTTCAGATATAATGACAGAAAGTGTAAGCAAACCTTTGTCTAAAAGATGTTGGTTAAGATTTCAAATTGATGTCTTCCTGACAATTATTTATAAGTCATTAACTTGTCTGTCTCAGTACTTGATCAGCCTGCATTTCTAGATTAGTCGAAATATATGCTTTGCAGTCTTGAATAGATTCATTGATTGAGTATCCATAGTCATTTAGGGTGGGGAATTCCTCTGATTCACAACCCCCTTGAGTAAAGAAAGTTCTTGTCATTTCAACCCTAAAAGCTTGACCTGTTAACCTGAGATAATGGGAACTGCAGATGCTGGAGAATCCAAGATAACAAAGTATGGAGCTGAATGTACATGGCAGATCAAGCAGCATAAAAGCTCATGTTTTGGGCCTAGACCTCTCATCACAAAACAGGGATGGGGAGAGGTGGATTGAAGATTAGATTCCCTACAGTGTAGGAACAGGCCCTTTTGCCCAACAAATCCATGCCACCCCTTGGAGCATCCCACCCAGACCCATCCCCCATAACCCAAACACCCATGAACAATTTAGCATGGCCGAGCCACCTAACATGCACATCTTTGGACTGTGGGGGGAAACTAGAGCACCTGGAGGAAACCCATGCAGACACAGGGAGAATGTGCAAACTCCACACAGACAGTTGCCAAAGGCTGGAATTGAACGCAGGTCCCTGGTGGTGTGAGGCTGCAGTGCTAACCACTGAACCACCATGCCACCTGAGCAGATAGGTGGACAGGAGACAGACAAGTTAAAGGGGTGGGGATGGAGTATAAGAGATGAGTATAGGTGATGAGATAGGGAGGGGATAGGTCAGTCCAGGGAGGATGGACAGGTCAAGGGGGCGGGATGAGGTTAGTAGGTAGGAAATTGAGGTGCGGCTTGAAGTGGGAGGAGGGGATAGGTGAGAAGAAGAACAGGTTAGGGAGGCGGGGATGAGCTGGGCTGGTTTTGGGATGCAGTGGGGGAGGGGAGATTTTGAAGCTTGTGAAATCCACATTGATACCATTAGGCTGCAGGGTTCCCAAGCGGAATATGAGTTGCTGTTCCTGCAACCTTCATGTGGCATCGTTGTGGCACTGCAGGAGGCCCAGGATGGACATGTCGTCTAAGGAATGCGAGGGGGAGTTGAAATGGTTGGTGACTGGGAGGTGCAGTTGTTTGTGAACTGAGCGTAGGTGTTCTGCAAAGCGGTCCCCAAGCCTCCGCTTGGTTTCCCTGATGTAGAAGAAGCCACAACGGGTACAGTGGATGCAGTGTACCACATTGGCAGATGTGCAGGTGAACATCTGCTTGATGTGGAAAGTCTTCTTTGGGCCTGGGATGGGGGTGAGGGAGGAGGTGTGGGGGCAAGTGTAGCACTTCCTGCGGTTGCAGGGGAAGGTGCCGGGTGTGGTGGAGTTGGACGGGAGTGTGGAGCGGACAAGGGAGTCACAGAGAGAGTGGTCTCTCCGGAAAGCAGACAAGGGTGGGGATGGAAAAATGCCTTTGGTGGTGGGGTCGGATTGTAGATGGCAGAAGTGTCGGAGGATGATGCATTGTATCCGGAGGTTGGTGGGGTGGTAAGTGAGGACTAGGGGGATTCTCTTTTGGCGGTTATTGTGGGGACGGGGTGTGAGGGATGAATTGCGGGAAATGCAGGGGACACAGTTGAGGGCGTTCTCGACCACTGCGGGGGGGAGATTGCGGTCCTTGGAGAACGAGGACATCTGAGATGTACAGGAGTGGAATGCCTCATCCTGGGTCCAGATGTGGCGGAGGCGAAGGAATTGGGAATAGGGGATGGAATTCCTTCCGCCACCTACAATCCGACCCCACCACCAAAGGCATTTTTCCCTCCCACCCTTGTCTGTTTTCCGGAGAGACCACTCTCTCCAGGACTCCCTTGTCCACTCCACACTCCCATCCAACCCCACTACACATGACACTTTTCCCTGCAACCGCAGGAAGTGCTACACCTGCCCCCACACCTCCTCCCTCACCCCCATCCCAGGCCGCAAGATGACTTTCCATATCAAGCAGATGTTCACCTGCACATCTGCTAATGTGGCATACTGTATACGCTGTACCCATTGTGGCCTCCTGTACATCGGGGAAACCAAGCGGAGGCTTAGGGACCGCTTTGCAGAACACCTACGCTCGGTTCACATTAAACAACTGAACCTCCCAGCCACGAACCACTTCAACTCCCCCTCACATTCCTGAGATGACATGTCCATCCTGGGCCTCCTGCAGTACCACAATGATGCCACCCGTAGGTTGCAGGAACAATGACTCATATTCCGCTTGGTAACCCTGCAGCCCAATGGTATCAATGTGGATTTCACAAGCTTCAAAATCTCCCCTCCCCGCCACTGCATCCCAAAACCAGCCCAGCTCATCCCCGCCTCCCTAACCTCTTCTTCCTCTCACCTATCCCCTCCTCCCACCTCAAGCCACACCTCCATTTCCTGCCTACTAACCTCATCCCGCCCCCTTGACCTGTCCGTACTCCCTGGACTGACCCATTCCCTCCCTACCTATACTCACCTCTACAGGCTCCATCCCCACCCCTTTAACTTGTCTGTCTCCTCTCCACCTATCTTCTCTTCTATCCATCTTCGATCCGCCTCCCCTTCACTCCCTATTTATTTCAGAACCCTCTCCCCATTCCACTTTTCTGATGAAGGGTCTAGGCCCGAAATGTCAACTTTTATGCTCCTAAGATGCTGCTTGGTCTGCTGTGTTCATCTAGCTCCACACTTTGTTATCCCTGTTAACCTGAGACTGTGACCCACAGTTCTAAATTACCCAGGTAACAGCCTTCCACCATCTGGCCCATCAATACCTCTGAGAATTCTATATATTTTACTGAGATCATGTCATTCAGCGAAGTGTAGAGAATATAGGTTCATTCTGTCGATCTCTCCTCATAGGGCAGGTCTCTGATCCCAGAGCTTCATTGAGTTAACTTTTGTTACAACCCCTATGTTAAGTATATCATTCCTCAAGTAATGGCATAAAAATCGCAAGCACTGTTTCAAGTGCGGTGTCAACAATAAATTATGTAATTTCAGTAGGATTATATACAATAATTCTATGTTCCGACCACTTTAGAATTAAGGCTAGCATAATTTTCCCTCTTTCTGTAACTGCACAGCTGCTTTTTGTGACCCATCTGAATAAAAAGAGAATCAAGAAACTGAAAAAGAGAATTGTAACTGCATGTATGATTTCCTGCACCTTGTGGTCTGTTTTGATAAATTGCTGATTTAGTATGAAATTTTGTTTAATTATGAAGGTATGAACATTCACCTAAAATCAGCTGATAAACATGATCCACATATGCATTTTGTAACCAGCTCTTAAGTATTGTAAATGTTTATTTCAGCGATGCAGAATTAATATTGCAGTAATACAGCTATTACTGACGTGCAAATAACCCTAATCTGTGAGAGCTGGAAAATATGGCTACCCCAGGGAGTCTGCAATTCCCCAAAGCTGCTAAAAGTTTAAGTTGACAGTTAATTAAGGGTTGTTTTTAGCACGTGAAATCAGTTGTAACTTGAACTCTTTGAACAGTATTAATCCAAATAAAATTATGTACCTACAAAGATTGGAACATGATATCTTGATCACTGAATTTTACCATAACTATACTTTTGATAAAACATAAGATCAACAATTGCTAACCATATAAATTATTAAAACAGTATAACGTTAATTGAGATATCCTTGATTAAATTATATTAAGTTGTAACCAATCAAAGAGCGATAAGAAGCGAGTGCACACGAAGTCAGAATTGGCAGATTACAGAAATCTCAGCTGCAGTATCAAATACATATTACACTCAAATTACTTCTCAATTTTACGTTATGTCCATTCTCATTATATTTCTTTTGTTTTGTTTAATCAAACGGTATTTTAAATAGTAAATAAAGTCAGAGGGCTCTGCATGCTGAAAGAATACAATGATGGACTGTATCAAGTTCTTTTCCTATTTTGTGACTGGGGGCATTAGCTTTGTTAATTTAGTGAAGAAAGGGAATGAGAATTTGTGTTACATTGACACTAATTTTGAGACTTGAATAATAAAGATTTTAATTTGATGATCACATTTAGGTTCCACTCCCTTTTCTATTCTATAAATAATGTGAATCATCGCAATATTTCTATTTGAGCATCATTACAATTAAATTAAATATCCTCAGTTTGAAACCTCAATGATGAGAGGTAACATCACAGGGGTAGTGCTCAAACTAAGCTTAATTAATAGGCGAATCAGTGACATGATCTGCAGGCACATGAGGATCATTCAGCAGACTTAACCGAAGCATAGAGTTCACAAGCTGGGGTTCAAAGGGAAAAAATACAGACTATGGGGTAAACAGATGGAAATGACTACAAATGAGATTTAGCAATGGTATGAGTAAAGATTAAAAACAAAACAAAGCAGTGGATGCAATACTCAAAGCACTATGCCTTTGATGGGCTGAAATCTGACAGCTGGTCAATGGAGTGGCAAATGAAGTTCATTGATTACCAAGTGTATCAATTGGACATTGCAAATGGAGAGATTGTGGCTGACTAGGAAAGCAGCCTTACTGTTTGCCAAAAACAAAAGTGAAAGAATAAATTTCAAACAAATAACAATTATTGATGTCAGCATAGTATGCCCACCAAAGCTGACAAGTCTTTTGCTCACAGCCTCTGCACAATTAAAGCATTTTACTTGATCTACTAACAAAATAAAGACATGAACATAATCAATGTCTTACAAAATGTTTTGCACACATGACAAGTGTTATTTAAGGTAATCATTGCACAGATTTCTCAACAACACTTCATTTAGCTGTAATCTTACTATCTTCTCATCACTCTTTCTATTCAGTTTCCTGGGAACAAAGTCCCTTGAACTTACTTCCGCTTCAGTTCAATCAGTTCAGAAATGGCTGATGAGTTCAAAGTGCAATCTGCAAACTTTGTTACTGTCCGTGTTACAAATGCCGGGCCCTTCAGGCTAAGCCAAAACAGCTTCAGAGTTTGATTTAGAGAAGGTGATGCTCATCGGACTAGTGTTTAAGCATTGGATTCCGGAGGCTCTTGTGGTGTGTTGGTAATGTCACTGCTTTTGGGCTAGCAAGCCTAGGTTCAAGTCCCACCTACTCCCAAGGTGTGTCAAAACACATCTGAACAGGTTGATTTTTTTTAAAGAAAAACCTGAATCAGGCATGTGTTTAAGTGCTTTACATACCCCTCCCACGCCATTTTGTTTTAGTTTCCTGCCTGGTTTCTCCACGTTTTTTGGCGTTCTTTGTTATTTTGACACTCACTGAAGGACAGTGCTTGTAATTGTTAATTGTGATGTGGTGATGTGTTGGTGGGTCTACAAGGAAAAAGAGCTGGGTTCTGTCTCCTCATGTGTCTGGACCTGGGTCTGGCTAAGGTAACCATCAACAGGTCCAGGCAGCAGGACATAGAGAGAGAGGGACATAATTCCCGATGACCTGCTTCTCTTCTACAGCTACATTTGTACCTGAGTGTCTTAGATAGGGAGAACACATTATACAAAAGCACCATCTAAGCATTCAGAGAGAAGTGGGCACCACAAGGGCTGGAGTGAATTAGCTCACCTTCTAACATTAGTGTAATTTAGCTTCCTCCCTTGTTTCCTCACCTCTTAGGGTTCTTTGTTAATGTTACACTGCCCCTGGCAGGCAGTGTTTGTTAATTATTGCTTGTTCAATTAGCTAATAAGGTGATTTGGTGGGTTTTTCAAAGCATTTTTAAAAACCTAGATTCTTAGTGCTAGATTTCTATGGTGTTGCACTCATCACAAATACTTAACATGGAAAACGTTCCCAGTTTGAGACTAGGCAGAGTATCAATTATGAGGGTATTGCATCTGCAGGTTTAGGTTATCAGTTTACAACTTTAGGAGAGTCTACCTGTGCTTTTTATATAAAGAAGAAAGAGCTGGTGTTTTCCCCAGTGGAGAATTGGCTTCTGGGCAAGGAAATGTAGAAACTAGTATTGACTTAAAGCATGGAGTCACAATGAAACACTTGTAACTCTGCAAGTATTTTGCTGTCTAATTCACCATATGATCATTGGTCTGATAATCACCACTTACAAAGTAGATGGTAATGGGGGGGGGGGTCAAGTATATTAGTTATTTGTGTATGACAGCTGGTTTTTGAGTCATTAGTGCCTTGAATTTGGGCATTTATGCTTCCTACTTATATCTGCATGATGCATTATATCTGTTATTTGTCTTCCTAATTATAAACATATGCATGTATACATGTGTATGTGTACACACAAGCTTATAAAGGAATTTGGTCATGTAATCTGCAGTGGAGACCACCACTTGCTTATCATAAAATTTGTTCTTTATCAAACTAGACCTCCACACAACACTGTTAAGAACAACTTGGCTGCTGTCCCTTGGCACATATCAACATTACGTTCTCTTCAAACATCTCCATGCAGCTAAACTGCAAAATGAATAAATTCATCCAGGTGTAATCAAGGGTCTGTCCTCAGGTCTGTGTTAAGGCATACTCTTTGGTGCACAGTGAATGGTATTTTGTTCTAGCTCTGGGCCAGGCCATATCTGACTGGGAAATGTTGGCAAAAAAAAAGCATTCTCAAGCCCTTTGGTCAAAAATTAGGTTTTAAATATCATAGACTCAAAGTTCCACAGGCATTTTGGTGGGGTCCCAACATGATTTTAGCCCTTCACTGCACTTTTAAGCTTCCCAATACGAGACATGGCCTGTAGTAGGTTAATTGGGGAATTTCCTCATGACTTTGTCAATTCAGTGATAGACATTCTGAGTATAATTGCCAAGATTGTCACAATTGCTCAGGTCTCATGTCCTGTAAAGTGCAATCCATTTCATGATGAACAAAATTAAAATAATGAATTACATAAATATTCTGCTTACAACAATCAATAGCAACATTTCATTTAACATTACGAGATGCGATGCATCCAAAAAAATCAGCTTTTTATTATTACATTGTGCAAGAAGGGGTGCACAGAAATCCTCAAGAACTGGGATGTTCCATGATTAGTCCATGGACCACAACCAGTTGGAGATCAGTTCTGTTCCTCTGATGTTTCAGTAGCTGTTTTATTCAACTTTAGTTTTATGAGCCTGAAATTATGAGGGAGCTCTACTAACACTGAATTGGCAAATATATTACACAGCAGGTTACAAAGATCTGTCTGCATTTCTAAAGATAATATGCTAAAATTAATGGGATTGTTAGTTAAAACTTTATGGCCTTTGAGACACTGAAATATATGTCCATCTCCAAGATGCTCACTAGATGAAATTTATTAAAATGAACCAATTACATGAGTTACAGCATAACTGTAGTTAGGTCACAGGAGAGTAGATAATATAGAAATGGGCCATATTGTAATAAGATGTTCAGAAATGCAAATTCAAAGACCCACTTAAAAAGCTCTGAGACTGTACTCAAATGTCAAAGGTGAAAAAGTGGATATTTTTAAGAAACAAATGTTATTGTTATTTTCAACTAGTTTAAAGATTGATTTAAAAGTGACGTTATAAATGTGGGGGTTGGCTTTCCTTGGGGATTTTTCCAATCATCCGCTGTGGCTTCAGCAGAAGATCTATGAGCCCTCCAGAGAAGCAGAATAAACAGCATTTATGTCATTTCCCTAGTGTTTCTATGGATCTTCTGCTGAAGTTACAGTGGCGAATCAGGACAATTCCCAAGGAAATTCAACCAACCCATGTTTATGTGTGTAAAAGGAACTGAATGTGAAAATTATGCAGCAAAACCCAACCAGCATCCCATTTAGTATAAATAACACATGCTTTGCCACAAGAGGCTTAACAGATTGTGAAGTTTTTCTTCAACATATCTATAATAAAATCCAAAAAATACTACTAAGAATTTGGCATGGCCCACCCAATTCTAATTCAATCCATAAACAAATGTATATTGGTGCTGGCTTATGCTGATGAGCAGAGATTTAGCCTGGCGTGGAAAACAACGATATAAATCAAAACATTCTTCAATGAACAAAGGAGTTCTGTGCCTTTAAGAGTGAAAATTATTTTGTTCAGGTAAGGCAACACTGCAACCTACAGGTAGAGAGACAGATGACATTACCACACCTTATACACCTGGCTTGAAATATTTCCCACCATCACTCCTCTATTTGACCAGGAACATTTAGCGCACTTCATAACCAGTTCCAACTTAACTATCTATTTGTACTTCAACTCAAGCCTTCAGATGTTAACATTTGACTAAACTCAATATGAATTATGAAAAGCACATGCATTAATTCACAGTTGAACCAAATGTTTTGTAAAATGGTTAGTTATTATCCCACTTAGAATTAATGAGGTACTATTAACTGAGAGCAGGAGTCCACAAATCTTTTGCTTCTAAGACCCATCCCTCACAGAACAAATAATTCATTCACCCATTGTCACACAGTACAGGGTTTTTTTGTCTCTGTTTGAAAATTAGTTACAAAATTAGAGACATAGGATCATACATCATGGAAACTGACTCTTTGATCCAATTTATCGCATGACTAGACATCCCAATCTGACCGAGTCCCTAATCCAAAATTAGGGGACAAAGGTTTAAGGTGAGAGGGGAAAGAGTAAAAAAGAACCTGTGGGGTAACTTTTCACACAGAGGATGGTGCATATATAGAGTGATCTGTCGCAGAAGTGGTGGAGTTTAGTACAACTACAACTTTTAAAAGGCATCAGGATGGGTGTATGAATAGGAAGGGTATAGAGGAATATGGGCCAAATTCTGGCAAATGGGCCAGGGCCCTATTGTTAACTGTATAAGTCCTGCCCTAGATTGCCTTACCAAAATGCAACACCTCACGCTTATCTAAATTAAACTCCATCTGCCACAGCTCAGTCCATTGGCCCATCTGATCAAGGTCCCATTGTACTCTGAGATAATCATCTTCTCTGTCACCACACTACCTATTTTGATATCATCTGCAAACTTACTAACCATATCTCCTATATTCACATTCAAATGCTTTAAATAAATGATGAAAAGCACTGGACTCCACACTGACCCTTGTGACACATGACTGGTCACAGACCTACAGTCTGAAAAACAACTCTCCATCACCACTCTCAGTCTTCTAGCCAATTTTGTATCCAATTTGGCAAGATCCCCATAGGTTCCATGTGATCTAACCTTACTAACTAGTCTACAATGTGAAACCTTGATGAACGCTTTGCTGAAGTCCATATGGATAATGTCTACTACTCTGCCTTCATCAATTTTACTTTTCATCTCCGCAAAAAACTCACACATTCATGCTGACTATTACAAATAGTCCTTGCCTTTCCAAAAGCATGTAAATCCTATTGCTCAGAATCCCCTCCAACAACTTACCCACCACTAACATGAATCTCACTACCTATAGTCCCTGGCTTGTCCTTGTCACTTTTCTTAAATACTGGCACCACGGTAGCCAACCTCCAGTCTTCCAGCACCTTGCTCTTGGCTGTCAAAGATACAAATGTCCCATCAAGGGGCCCAGCAATCTCTTGCCCAGCTTCCTACAAAGTCCTGGGAAACACCTGTGGATTTACCTACCTTTATGACCTCCAGCATTTCCTCTTCAGTTATCTGAACTATTTTCGCAAAATCAATATTTATTTCCCCAAGTTCCCCAGCTTCCAAGGACTGTCCACACTAAATTAAGAATATATATATTTACTACTTCTCCTGCACTCAATGTGAAACTTACCGCTATTGCTGGTCACCGATTGAAGGGCATGGCTGCTGGACTGAAGTGAAGGGATTCGCCCTTTCAAAGGAAAATCCCCAATACTACAAACCTGTTTCCACATAAATGTTTGCTGCGTATGCACTATTCTCGGTCCCGGGAGCTGACTGGGGGGCGGGAGACAAATGAGGGGTGGGGATGAGTAGGACCTATCGACCCTGAAAACAGTTCGGATGCGAGTGGGTGATTCCAGTAAATAATTTCAGTAGCAAGCCTTTTTTGTGACTTTGAAAATAAAGCAGCATTACTACACACTGACAAAGATTCTACAATGCAATGTCTTAGCTAATTGTCACATTCTTTCAAACGCGCGCGCGCACAAGTTGGTTACAAAGGCATCATAACATTGTTGTAACTTATAATTACTTCAGTTTCCCTTGCGGCAGGCTCGTAGCTTCTTAATTGGAGGAAATGATTTAAAATTGAAGTGAAGGTCTGGCAAAGTCAAGGATTCTCAGTAAATGGCATAGTTTCTGCTGTTGCATTTCCAGGTGATTGGTTCTCAGGTAAACCCAGGAACAGATTGGAGGAAATCGTTGCACTTTCAAGGAAATGCAGCTTATAACATTGGCTGTAACAGGAACACAGCAGGCTAGGCAGCATCGTGCTGTGTTCCTCCAGTTCCACGCCGTGTTATCTCTGACTCCAGCATCGGCAGTTCTGACTACCTCTGAGTAAGTTGTAACATTGGCTGTTTGAATGCCTTGCGTGTAGTTTGATGGCTTTAGGTGGAAATCTCTGGGTGCATCCAACTTTTGTTCATTTAACCATAGACAGGAAATATGGTTGTTTCATCATACGGTCTCTTACAAGTCCATAATATCTACCCCAAATAAGGTAGGTGGTTAGCTTGGTTATCCATCCTAGGTTCTGGATTTTACACCTTGAGACTTTGAAACAGCCCGTGTTTGTATTTGTAAGACCGATTCAGTTTGATGGCTCCTTTGAAATTAGTTTCAGAGAAGGGCATTGAGTCAACATAAGTCTGCAAGAATTCCTCTTGGGGCGATGGGATGGGGTGGGGTGTAATGGTTTTAATTCACCAAAACAATGTTGATCATTGGGCAGCTATCTTTTGCAGCTTTTTCAGTTTTTAATAAAGAGTGAAATGTACTGTTTATACTTTAATATATGTCCTATCTCTACATTAACTGTTCACTTAGATGTGAATTTAAGAAACTGTTTAATCTGAATAGATAGAAAACTCTTATTTTAAATATACTAAACAGTTTTTGGTGCTGTCTTGATATGTTTGACAAACCCCCTTCAGCAGCATTTGAATAAATGGAGCATAATGTCTAGAATAACCTTTATGACAAAACAGCATGAGGTCTACAGCTTCACCAGGCAGTGCTTGTATAGAAATATAAGAACATAAGAAATAAGCACAGGAGGAGCCCATTCAACCTTTCAAGTCTGCATTGCCATTCAGCAAGATCCTGGGTAATCTGCCTAGGCCCCAATTTCCCTGTTATTGCCATCTCATTGTGGCCCTCATCTTCTGAATATTTCAAAATCTATCTACCTTTTGTAGCCTCTACAAGTCTATGGGGTGGGCTATGAGCATGACAATCTTGTTCTTTTTTCCTCTCTTTTTTATTACTATATGTGATTGGCTTTTTTTTCAGCCACCAAATAGCCTGTGGTATTTTTAATCTATTAACTACTACCAGTAAATAATCCATGTTCCAATTGACTAATTTACCTGCAACATCTGTTAATGGAAATGAAAGAACTCCAAAGTAGATAGAGAGGTAGGGAATTAGACAATTTGCTTATGTGTTTCATTTTACATTGGCCACACATGATCACTAATTGGCTGAAAATTAAGTCTATAAATCTTTCAGTGATGTTATCGCAATGATTCATCTTTCAAAGTATTATTGCATAACAACAACCCTGAATACAAAGGGAGTGTTTGCCTAGGCTGGCAGTTGGGAAATATCATAAAAGTAAACGTAAATTATCAGGTTGAAATCTTAACCCAATGCAAAACCAGAAGACATGACTAGAAATTAATCAAAAGTGAGCCAAGAACATTTTTCAGGAAGAGCTTCCTACTTAGAGAGCAATAAGAGTTTGGAAAATCTGCCACCAAAGCAATGGAGACACAAACACTGTTAAAAATGCCATTGATGCCATGATGGTAGAGTTGATTGGAGTAAATTTTGTGAGGTGAAATTCACAGCAGTGAGTGCAGATCAAAAGATTAGGCACACAAATCGAAGCAGGGCTTGGCACCTAGAAATGTGTAGTATTCCAAGTGCCCTGCTTATTTGTTTCTCCAATCATACTCACTTCAAACAACGCTGTGTTGAATTTTGTAGCGGACCAGTGGGCTGGACAATTTATAATTCATTGGGCTTTTCTCAACTGTGACTTCTTTGGAATTTTGAAACAGATTAAGAAGACAAGTTTTCATTTATGCAATTGCAAAATATTAGAATCATAGAGCCATTCAATATGGAAACAGACCCTTCAGTCAACCATTCCTTGCCAAACATAATCCTGAAGTAAACTAGTCCCACCTGCCATCACCTGGTCCATAATCCCCTATACCTTTTCTATTCATGTACTTATCGAAACGTTTTTTAAAAGTTGTAATTGTACCCACATCCATCACTTCCTTAGGAAATTAATTCCAAATATGAACCACCCTTGGTGCAAAAACTTTGCCTCTCATGTTTTAAATTTTCTCTTGTCTCATCTTAAAAATGTGCCCCCAGTCTTGAAATCTCCTATCCTAGTGAAAAGGTAACTACCACTGACTCTTTCTATAATATTTTATAAACTTATATAAGAGTACGTCTCCATCATCTATGCTCCAGTCAAGATACTCCAGGCCTTATCCAGCCTTTCTTTATAATTCAAACCTTCTATACCTCGCAACATTGTGATAAATCTCTTCTGACCCCTCTCTAGCTTAATAGTATGTTTCCTTTCATTGACTGACCAGAACTGGACACAGTATTCCAGAAGAGGCCTCACCGATGTCCTGTACAACCTTACATGACTTGCCAGATACGAAACTCAAAGGAAGGAGAGCATGCCAAATACCTGTTTGTCCATCCTGTTTATACGTAACAAAAACTTCATAGAAGTATGTACCTGAACACCCAGGGCACTTTGTTCTACAACATTACCCACTCGAGTGTGTGATGATGTAGGGAGTTCAACACTAATGACTTAAAGTGCAGCCCAGCTTATAAGGCTGAAAGTTTCCCTTTCTCTGCTGTCTGTGAGGGTGTGTGTGAAATGAATTTGTGCAGCTTCTGTTTAATTCCTGATGGATATGCATTTTACAAATCAAAACTGTTCCTGATTTGGCATTGATTGACAAGTTTAAGTGAAAAGGCAGTAAGATTAAAAATAGAAATTGCTGGAGAAACTCATCAGGTCTGGCAGCATCTGTGGAGAGCCCTGTTTTCTTTCCACAAATGCTGTCAAACTCGTTGAGTTTCTCCAATAATTTCTGTTTCTGTTTAGAGTCTTCAGTATCTGCAATTATTTGCTGTATTTTCAGGCAATAAAGGTTACAGAAAATCGAAAACAATGTCCAGATACAACCTAATATAATAAAATGTGAGGCTGGATGAACACAGCAGGCCAAGCAGCATCTCAGGAGCACAAAAGCTGACGTTTCGGGCCTAGACCCTTCATCAGAGAGGGGGATGGGGGGAGGGAACTGGAATAAATAGGGAGAGAGGGGGAGGCGGACCGAAGATGGAGAGTAAAGAAGATAGGTGGAGAGGGTGTAGGTGGGGAGGTAGGGGGGGATAGGTCAGTCCAGGGAAGACGGACAGGTCAAGGAGGTGGGATGAGGTTAGTAGGTAGCTGGGGGTGCGGCTTGGGGTGGGAGGAAGGGATGGGTGAGAGGACGAACCGGTTAGGGAGGCAGAGACAGGTTGGACTGGTTTTGGGATGCAGTGGGTGGGGGGGAAGAGGTGGGCTGGTTGTGTGGTGCAGTGGGGGGAGGGGATGAACTGGGCTGGTTTAGGGATGCAGTGGGGGAAGGGGAGATTTTGAAACTGGTGAAGTCCACATTGATACCATATGGCTGCAGGGTTCCCAGGCGGAATATGAGTTGCTGTTCCTGCAACCTTCGGGTGGCATCATTGTGGCAGTGCAGGAGGCCCATGATGGACATGTCATCAAGAGAATGGGAGGGGGAGTGGAAATGGTTTGCGACTGGGAGGTGCCGTTGTTTGTTGCGAACTGAGCAGAGGTGTTCTGCAAAGCGGTCTCCAAGCCTCTGCTTCGTTTCCCCAATGTAGAGGAAGCCACACCGGGTACAGTGGATGCAGTATACCACATTGGCAGATGTGCAGGTGAACCTCTGCTTAATGTGGAATGTCATCTTGGGGCCTGGGATAGGGGTGAGGGAGGAGGTGTGGGGGCAAGTGTAGCATTTCCTGCGATTGCAGGGGAAGGTGCCGGGTGTGGTGGGGTTGGAGGGCAGTGTGGAGCGAACAAGGGAGTCACGGAGAGAGTGGTCTCTCCGGAAAGCAGACAGGGGTGGGGATGGAAAAATGTCTTGGGTGTTGGGGTCGGATTGTAGATGGCGGAAGATGACATTCCACATTAAGCAGAGGTTCACCTGCACGTCTGCCAATGTGGTATACTGCATCCACTGTACCCGGTGCGGCTTCCTCTACATTGGGGAAACCAAGCGGAGGCTTGGGGACCGCTTTGCAGAACACCTCCGCTCAGTTCGCAACAAACAACTGCACCTCCCAGTCGCAAACCATTTCCACTCCCCCTCCCATTCTCTTGATGACATGTCCATCATGGGCCTCCTGCAGTGCCACAATGATGCCACCCGAAGGTTGCAGGAACAGCAACTCATATTCCGCCTGGGAACCCTGCAGCCATATGGTATCAATGTGGACTTCACCAGTTTCAAAATCTCCCCTTCCCCCACTGCATCCCTAAACCAGCCCAGTTCATCCCCTCCCCCCACTGCACCACACAACCAGCCCACCTCTTCCCCCCCACCCACTGCATCCCAAAACCCGTCCAACCTGTCTCTGCCTCCCTAACCGGTTCTTCCTCTCACCCATCCCTTCCTCCCACCCCAAGCCGCACCCCCAGCTACCTACTAACCTCATCCCACCTCCTTGACCTGTCCGTCTTCCCTGGACTGACCTATCCCCTCCCTACCTCCCCACCTACACCCTCTCCACCTATCTTCTTTACTCTCCATCTTCGGTCCGCCTCCCCCTCTCTCCCTATTTATTCCAGTTCCCTCCCCCCATCCCCCTCTCTGATGAAGGGTCTAGGCCCGAAACGTCAGCTTTTGTGCTCCATCTATTCCAATCAGGTTTCCCAGCATTGGCCCATGGCCGTGCCTGTTGTGGCATTTCAAATGCTCACCTGAATGCTTCTTAAACACCTTGAGCGTTCCCGCCTCTTCTAGGCAGTGGGTTCCAAATACCCATCACTCTCCGGATGAAACCTATTTTCCTCCAATCCACTCTAAACTTGCACTCTTTACCCCAGCACTGCTCCCTCACAGCGCCAGGGATCCGGGTTCGATTCCAGGCCCCGGGGGACTCTCTGTGAGGAGTTGACACATCCTCCCTGTGTCTGCATAGGTTTCCTCCCACAGTCCAAAGATGGGCAGGTTAGGTGGATTGGCCATGCTAAATTGCACATAGCTTCCAGGGATGTGCAGGTTGAGTGGGTTAGGCGTGGGAAATGCGAGGTTACAGGGATAGGATGGAGGGTGGGTCTGGTAGGATGCTGTTCAGAGGGTCGGTGTGGACTCGATGGGCCCAATGGCCTGCTTTCACACTGTATTGATTCTGTCAATCCCTCTGCAAAGGAGGAAAGCATCTATCCTACTTATTTCCATCAAACATTTGATCTTCCCTCAACTTTCTATGCTCTAGCGAAAACAATCTCAATCTATCCAGTCTCTTTTCACAACTGAATCCTTCCAGCCCCAGCAACACCCTAATGAATTTCTGGTGTAATTCTTCCGACACTGTGGCGACGAGAATTGCACATAGTCCTCCAGTCGAGAACTAACCCACTACGAAGCCTCTTCTAAGGCTACCTAACCTGAAGAAGTTTCCCTCCTCTCTCCGGACAAACCTCAGGGGATCTCTCTCCCACTGCAACTCTCTTGTATCCGCCTCCCCCCTCTCCCTATTTATTTCAGAACCCTTCCCCCCCCCCCCCATTTCCGATGAAGGGTCCAGGCCCAAAACGTCAGCTTTCCTGCTCCGAAGATGCTGCTTGGCCTGCTGTGTTCATCCAGCTCCACACCTTGTTACCACTATAACTAATTAGCAACTCGTTTTCCATTTGAGAACCCGGCAGCCCTCCGGACTCAATATCAAGTTCAATCATTTTCAGGCATGATCACGTTCTTCTCTGACCTTATGTCAACGTTCAGACACCAGGCCTTGTATTCGCATGGGCTGTTACCACAATCAACTCATTGTCAGCCACTAATGGTCCCCATTCGCAGTAATGGACTCTCCCAGACTGACTTTCGTCCATTCCAGATTGTGGTTTTGTTTCTCTCTGGGCTCTACCTCCAACTATGTTTCTCACTCCTCCCCCACCCCAATCTTCAGCAGACACATCAACTTTTTCCTAGCTGCAGTCAGTCCTGAATAAACATCAAGTCAACTGTCTCTCCACAGATGCTGCCAGGCCTGTTGAGTTTTTTCCAACAAATTCTGTTGTTTGTGGCCTCACTAATATTATGTCATGTCTTCCAGCTCTTATATTCAATGCCTTTCCTAGTAAAGACAAGCATCCCTTTTACCTTCCTAACTATCTTCTCTACCAGTTCTGTTGCCATCAATGATCTATTGACAAACACACCATCATCACTCTGACTTGCTGTCAAACCTGCTGAGATTTTCCAATTTCAGTTTTAATTTGGTGATGGTCGTAACAGAGTCTCCCTGGCTCAATTTCTAAGTGGTCACTTTGATTTGATTTACTATTGTCACACGTACCTAGATACTGCTTTATTTTGCCTGCAGTATGGGTAGATCATACCAATACGAAGTGCATTAGGGTAATAGAACAGAGCAAATAATACAGCGTTACAGCTGCTGAGAAGGTACACAAAGGGTGAGATTTACATTACATTTCAAATTTGCGAGGTCCATTCAGAGGTCTAATAATACCGAGGAAGAAGCTGCTCTTGAATCAGTTGACATGTGTGTTTAAGCTTTTGTATCTTCTGTCTGAAGGAAGATGTTGAGAGAGATTATAGCTGGGTTTGGAGAGGTCTTTAATTATGTTGGCTGCTTTCCCAATACAGGGAGATGTATAGCTGGAGTCAGTGGATAGAAGGATGGACTGGCCTGTGTTCACAAATCTCTGTAGTTGTCAACAGGATCCTCAACTGGGTCTGACCCACCTCCTGCATTTCCGCCCTCACCCCTTCTCCTCCCTCCTACGACAGCGATAGTGTTCCCCTTGTCCTTACCTACCATCCCACCAAAGCCCACATCCAGGAGATCACCAGTCTCCATTCCAGCCATGTCCAGTGAGATGCCACCATCAGACACATATTCCCGTCCCCTCCCTTGTCTGCCTTCCACAGGGACCATTCCCTCTGGGACACCCTGGTCCACACTTCCTTCACCCCCAACACCTCCCCACAGCCCTATGGCACCTTCCTCTGGAACTGGCAAAGATACCCATTTACCTCCTCCCTCCCCAGTATCCAAGGGCCCAAACATACCTTCCAGGTGAAGCAACACCTCACCCGCACTTTCCAGAATCCAGTCCACTGCATTTGCCACTCACAATGTGGTCTCCTCTACATTGGGGGAAACAAAGCATAGATTGGGTGACCACTTTGCAGAACATTTACACTCTGCTTCCAAAAAAGACCTTGAACTACCTGTTGCTTGCCACTTTATGGCACCACCCCGCTCCCTGGCCAACACTTCTGTCTCTGGCTTGCTGCAGTGTTCCAGTGAAGCTCAACACAAGCTGGAAAAACAAACAACTCATTTTCTGCTTAGGGACCCTGCAGCCCTCTGGATTCAATATTGAGTTCAGTAATTTTAGGGCCTAACCTCTCCCATGTCCCAGCCCCTCACCCCACACACCAGCCTTGTCACCACATAACCTGCCATTACACACTATTTTGGAACACTCCGGGAAGTGCCTTTTCCGAGTCTTTACATCGCTCGTCGATGTTTGTGTACTCTCTAGCATCACCACAGACCAAGGACCAGGTGATACTGGTGTTATATGAGGCTGGTTGTTATCATCATTATCAGCGGGGCCCTACTGACGTTACTGGCAAATTTGTAAGGATTATGTCTCGGTGGAGGATCTTACCTCACCGTTTGCGGTTTTTCTCACTTGTCACTGAAGAGTTTTAAGAGTTCGAGTGTCAGTGACAGAGTGAGTCTTGATTTCTTTTGGGCGAACGTGTCATATCTCTCGAAGCTGAGGAATTTCATGAGGCAGTTATTCATATCCAGCCACTTGCCTCGTGCGCCCATCACGAAGCCAAAGTATCTGGGCACCACGCCTCCCGTCAATTCCGTGACCTCGGCATTCAGGTGTTTATACTTTTCCTGTTTCTCTCGCCATGCTGTTTCCAGTGCTTTACTGTCATTCTCGTACCGCACTGTGACATCTACAACCACGATCTTCTGGTCTTTTCTAAATATGAGATCGGGTTTCCATAGGGAGCCGTTTTTGTCAAACAGTCTGGGCTCCACGTATGATGTCCAGCCGTACTTACTGACATGTTTCTGCAACTGGTCAGCGATCTTGTTATGGCGTTTTATCCGAGCATTTTTAACAAATGGGCAGCATTCTGAGGTGTGTGATATGGTTTCGTTTGCCATCTCACACCTTCGGCATAATTTGTTTCGTTAGGCCTTCCTCTAGATAATGTGGTTCTTGTCGGGTATAGATTACACCACAAGAGCACGCTGTTAATAAATCTAGAGGATTTTTGCTGTACTCCGGCCTGCGTCCAAGAATTAGAGATCTTGTTGTCTCTAAAGTACTGGATGCCTGCCCCTTGACATTCCAGCTTTTGCCATTTTTCGAATTCCCACTCCCTCCAGCCTGCATACCTATTGGGTGGTTTTGGTCGTCCCGCGTTTGCCTTCTGGAATGCTGGCATCATGTCTTGGATGGTGGTCATCAGGTCGATTTTCCCTTCGCCGCTGCTGCGGCTACTTGGTTGGAAATTTTCAATTTCCTTGAGGACCTTGAGCTCGCGCAGTCCCACAACTGTCTCTGTGTTGCTCTCTCCTTTATATTGAAAGGAGGCCCGAATGACCACATCACTGGACATGTCTAGTGCCTTGCGTTTGCAAACAATCGCGGATGGGATTTGCACTTCCAGTTTTGGGACGCCTAGACCGCTGTTCTTGTTGTTAGCATATAGCATTCCGTCTGCAGTATGAGGTGGTAGGTGTAGGAATTCTTTGGTGGCGTTGCGGATTATTTGGTCCAGCTTTATGAGAGTAGTCTGTGATGCTTCGGTCAGGATCAGATGGAAGTACAATCTGGGGATGACATGTACTTTTAGGATTTCCAGCCGTTGTCGTGGTCGGAGAGGTGCTGCCTGTATTCCCTTAACCCAGGACTTAAGCTTCTCCTCCCACTCCCCTTCTGCCACACCTGCCCATGGATCGATGCGGGCACCCAGGTATTTCTCTGTGTCACCTGGGGGTATGTAGGCTATGGATTCATCCTTCAGCTTCCAGTTTGCAAAGTGATTATACAAGAAGGTTTTCCTTTTAAAAGTGAAGTGGAATCCCTTCGTCTTCACTGTGTTTATACTGAGGCCTGTATGGTCACAGTATGCCTGGAGTAGCTTCAGGTTCCTAGCCATACCAGTGTGTGAGTCGCTTAGAAGGGTGATGTCATCCACGAAGGCCAAAGTCGAGCAGTTGACTCTTCTGCCACCCAGGGGCATGGAGACCCCTGAGTTGGCCCTCTCCAGAGAGCACACCAACGGATCCAAAGCAATGTTAAATAGTATTGGTGAGAGTGGGTTGCCCTGCTTTATGCCCCTCTCAATGGTTATTGGGGTGGTAAAGTTACCGTTCCCTTCCACCACTGTTGTGTTGCCAGTGTATAGGTCTTCAATGAGACTTACAAAGGCTTTGGGTAGTTTCATTCTTTGCAGAGATTTGATCAATAGTTTGTGCCCAACCGAGTTGAACGCTTTCGCTAGATCGACAAAGCCAACTGCGAGGTCCTTATGATTGTATTTTGCTCCCTTGATGATATTTTCAAGGACAACAATGTTTTCATTGCATCCGGGAGTGGCAGCTAGAAACCCTTTTTGCCTGGGGTTTATTTCAACTGTTTCACTCAGGCGTTTTGCCGTCATTTTCGTGAACAGCCGGAGCAGCATTGGACTGATGGTTATTGGTCACCAGTTATCGATGCTTTTCAAGCGTTCCTTATCCTTGCACTTAGGAATCAGGACCGTTCGACTCTTTTTTTAGTGAATCGGCGATCGTGCTTGACTTTAGCCATAAGGAGAAGAGGCTGGGTAGATGAGTTTCCTCCTGCTCATGGAGTGTTCTTATGTCCTGCAGTTTCAGGCCGTCTGATCCAGCGGCACTGTTCTCATCAATAGTCCCCATTAACAACTGTTCACCTTTCCTGCCTGATTGTCAGCAGCTCCTAAGATGCTGCTTGGCCTGCTGTGTTCATCCAGCTCTACACCTTGTTATCTCCTTTGTCCAACTGTTCCTCTCTCTCTTCAGGCTCTATCCTATGGCTTCCTCCCTACCCCACTCACCTCACTACTTTCTGCACATAAACTGACATTTTCCCAGCCACCAACAGTTCTGAGGAAGGGTCACCGGTCCAGAAACGTTAACTCTTTCTTTTTCTTCACAGATGCTGCCAGACCTGCTCAGCTTTCCCATCAACTTCTGTTTTTGTTCCTGATTTACGGAATCCGCATTTCTTTCGTTTTTTTTTACCTGATTCTCTACATTTCACTGTAGTGGCAGTTGCAAAATCTGTTGCACCTGGCGCTGGAGTGGGTCTCAGAAAGAATATCTGCATACGCTCTTGGATTAATTCTAAAATGGAGAATATGGTATTTTATGGTATATGGTATTTTTTATTATGGTATATTGACCTTTAGCTCTCGATTGCAATTTACTATCCCAATAGATTCAAAACTTCTGTAGACCCCCTTCATCGAAGATAGTGGTGTTCGGTTGTTCACTTGCTATATTCTATCTTAAAAGAAATAGAAAGGAGGCTAGAAATAAGATTGAGTATGAGGTTTATTCACGTTGTTGAACGCGGGTTTGACTTCTGCCGGGCAGATGTGCTCAGGCTCAGCGTGAGTGGGGCGACCGACAGAGGTCAGAAGCTAAAACCGAAATTGTTGGAAAAGTTCCGCAGGTCTGGCAGCATCTGTGGAGACAAATTAGACTTTAACGTTTCGGGTCGAATGACCCCCTCAGAACTGATCGAAGCTCGGAAAATGTCGAAGAAGATAAGGTGGGAGAGGGGCCAAAGAGTAAACGATAAGTGGGAAATACAGCCCAAGGAGAGGGCACAACAGTTGAATAAAGGAGTGGATAACAGTCTGGCTAGGACGGTGAATAGTTATCAATGGAAACCGTTAGTGGCTAACATTGGGCTGTGCGTAATAGCAGACGATGTGATCACGAGCCCTGGTGTGTGGGGTTTGGGGTAAGGACGTGGTTGTTGAACTCTGGATGTTGAGTCCGGAGGGCTGCAGGGGTCCCCGAGCGGAAAGTGAGGTGCTGTCCTTCCAGCTTGCGCTAATCTTCGTTAGGACACTGCAGCAAGCATGGGACAGAGATGCTGGCCAGGGAACTGGGGTGGTGTGTTGAAGTGGCAGGCGACTGGAAGCTGAGGGTCAAGGCGAGAGTGCAGCCTCAGAGGTACCGAGACACCTGTGAGTGAGCCGCACTTTCCGATCGCATCAGTCGATGTAGTGGACGGGTGTAAAGTCGCAGAATACAGCAACAACAAAACGCCTAGCGTCCCCGTGCCTCCTGACCTCCAGTTCACCCTTTTTTAAAAACAACAATGGCAAGAATCGGAGAGCTATCTCACTCGCCTGGATCGGAGCCCAGTACAGGACTTCAAACGGAGGTTTTGATTGTGAGATTCTGAAAAAACCGTTCGGGAAATGAGTAAGGGAAGACCAGTGCTTTGTTCTGGTCGCTGGCTTTAGGAATGCGGTCTGATTTTTCTCTGCTCTCCCATGAGCAACAGGATCACGTGGGAGCAATGATATAAAGAACTATCATCTTCAACTGTACTCCTGGGATGTATGTTCCCATTGCGGAGACTTCACCACAAACTATGGTCCATTAAACGCTCCAAGCTTCTTTCACACTGACCAACCCGACGCAGGATTGGAGTCGAAAATTGATTCCCAATATTGGGCCAAACACTTATAAATAACTGTGAATGAACCGAAACAAAGATATTGCCCGCAAATTGTCGAGCAGGTAGGAGCTATGCCAACGGCTCACTAAAAGCTGCTTGGGTGAACCATTCGAATTATTTATGGCGTAGAATATTGCTGTTGCTGAAAATCAAACTAAAAACTGAAAATATTACAAATCCTCAACAGGTTCCGACAGCATCTGTGGAGAGAAATTTAGATTCAGTGTTTCAGATTTGTAAGCTTCGGTTCTGATGAGAGGCCCTCATCCTGAAAAGCCAGTGCTATTTACACGTGTTTTGTCCACCCTGCTTGGCTCTCAATAAGCTCACATATTTGCTCTAAGTGGAAATGTGGGAAGACAGGAAATAGCGGAGGAATGCTCCTGAGCCACTCGAATCTGTTCCACGTTCATTGCATATTTTCTGCCTCCATGCCATTTACCCGCACTATCTCATATCCCATTATATCTCAAATAGCTCTAGAAATCTGTCGACCTCCGTGTTCAACATACTCAATAGCCAACCCCCAAAGCAGTTCCAGTACGGCAGAAGAGATGTCTTGCTGCAATTTTACAGTGTCTTGGTGAGACGACAGCTGGAGTATTGTGTCAAAGATAATGGGAACTGCAGATGCTGGAGAATTCCAAGATAATAAAATGTGAGGCTGGATGAACACAGCAGGCCAAGCAGCATCTCAGGAGCACAAAACCTGACGTTTCGGGCCTAGACCCTTCATCAGAGAGGGGGATGGGGTGAGGCTTCTGGAATAAATAGGGAGAGAGGGGGAGGCGGACCGAAGATGGAGAGAAAAGAAGATAGGTGGAGAGAGTATAGGTGGGGAGGTAGGGAGGGGATAGGTCAGTCCAGGGAAGACGGACAGGTCAAGGAGGTGGGATGAGGTTAGTAGGTAGAAAGGGGTGCGGCTTGGGGTGGGAGGAAGGGATGGGTGAGAGGAAGAACAGGTTCGGGAGGCAGAGACAGGTTGGACTGGTTTTGGGATGCAGTGGGTGGGGAGGGGGGAAGAGCTGGGCTGGTTGTGTGGTGCAGTGGGGGGAGGGGACGAACTGGGCTGGTTTTGGGATGCAGTTGGGGAAGGGGAGATTTTGAAACTGGTGAAGTCCACATTGATACCATTAGGCTGCAGGGTTCCCAGGCGGAATATGAGTTGCTGTTCCTGCAACCTTCGGGTGGCATCATTGTGGCACTGCAGGAGGCCCATGATGGACATGTCATCTAGAGAATGGGAGGGGGAGTGGAAATGGTTTGCGACAGGGAGGTGCCGTTGTTTGTTGCGAACTGAGCAGAGGTGTTCTGCAAAGCGGTCTCCAAGCCTCCGCTTCGTTTCCCCAATGTAGAGGAAGCCACACTGGGTACAGTGGATGCAGTATACCACATTGGCAGATGTGCAGGTGAACCTCTGCTTAATGTGGAATGTCATCTTGGGGCCTGGGATAGGGGTGAGGGAGGAGGTGTGGGGGCAAGTGTAGCATTTCCTGCGATTGCAGGGGAAGGTGCCGGGTGTGGTGGGGTTGGAGGGCAGTGTGGAGCGAACAAGGGAGTCACGGAGAGAGTGGTCTCTCCGGAAAGCAGACAGGGGTGGGGATGGAAAAATGTCTTGGGTGTTGGGGTCGGATTGTAGATGGCGGAAGATGACATTCCACATTAAGCAGAGGTTCACCTGCACATCTGCCAATGTGGTATACTGCATCCACTGTACCCGGTGTGGCTTCCTCTACATTCGGGAAACCAAGCGGAGGCTTGGAGACCGCTTTGCAGAACACCTCCGCTCAGTTCGCAACAAACTACTGCACCTCCCAGTCGCAAACCATTTCCACTCCCCCTCCCATTCTTTAGATGACATGTCCATCATGGGCCTCCTGCAGTGCCACAATGATGCCACCCGAAGGTTGCAGGAACAGCAACTCATATTCCGCCTGGGAACCCTGCAGCCTAATGGTATCAATGTGGACTTCACCAGTTTTAAAATCTCCCCTTCCCCAACTGCATCCCAAAACCAACCCAGTTCGTCCCCTCCCCCCACTGCACCACACAACCAGCCCAGCTCTTCCCCCCCCCCACCCACTGCATCCCAAAACCAGTCCAACCTGTCTCTGCCTCCCTAACCTGTTCTTCCTCTCACCCATCCCTTCCTCCCACCCCAAGCCGCACCTCCATTTTCTACCTACTAACCTCATCCCACCCCCGTCTTCCCTGGACTGACCTGTCCCCTCCTTACCTCCCCACCTATACTCTCTCCAACTATCTTCTTTTCTCCCCATCTTCGGTCCGCCTCCCACTCTCTCCCTATTTATTCCAGTTCCCTCTCCCCATCCCCCTCTCTGATGAAGGGTCTAGGCCCGAAACGTCAGCTTTTGTGCTCCTGAGATGCTGCTTGGCCTGCTGTGTTCATCCAGCTTCACATTTTATTAGCTGGAGTATTGTATGTAGTTTTGCTCTCCTTGTCTCCGCAAAAATGTTCTTTCTATGGAGAGAGTGCAACGAAGATTTACCAGACCGATTCCAAGAATGGCAGAACTGATAAATGATGAGCGATTGGATTGACTATGGCAATATTCACTGGAATTTAGAAGAATGGTGAATGGGTGAAGGTGGAGGCTCTCGTAGGAACCTATAGGACCCAGCAGGACTAGCCAGGATAAACGGGAAGGATATTCTGGGAGAGTTCTGGACCAGGGGTCACAGTATGAGGATACAGGGTAGGCCATTTAGGGCTGATATAAGGAGAAATTTCTTCACCCAGTGTAGAGTAGTAGTAGTGAACTACTCCGCCACAGAAAGCGGTTGAGGCTAAAGCATTGACCGTTTTGAAGAAGGAGTTAGTTCTTGTTCTTAGGGCTGAATGGATCAAAGGGCATCATGCAGGTGGACTGCGGCAGCCGAAGAAAGCTGCTCCCACCACTTTCTCAAGACAACTAGTGACGAGCGATAAGTGCTGAGCCAGCCAGCTTTGCCCACATCCCACAAGTGAACAAGTAAAAAAGAGCGGGGGCAGGTTCCGAGGATCAAAGCGCACACTCCTGCTCCTATTTTCTGTGTATGAATTGTAAAGATCCGCAAAGTCCGCGAGAAGGAATAACTTGCTCATTTCAATCCTGCATGGATTGCCTTATTCTGAGATTCAGACGCCACTTCCAAGACTCCTGCTTCCAATCCTAAACAGGGGAAACATCCTATACCTGTCCTGTCAAGCTCCGCCAGACTTGTATCAGCTTCGATGAAATCACAACTCATTCTAAAAGAAAATAAGAGTTGAAGCTTAAACCTCCTCAGTCTCTTACAACGGGAAATGTCCCACCATCCCCAGGCATCAGTCCGGTGAGCCTTCCTGGCACTATTGCAGATACAGCATTAGCCGACTCTGAGCAAAGTGAAGGCTATGGAAGTGAAAAACAGCACGCATTTTTGTAGCACCTTTCACATTGTCAGGTGTCCCCAAAGCGCATTACACTAAATGAAGATCTGTTAAAATGCGTTGTCGTAGGAAAAGCGGTGGGCAATTTGCACAAAATAAAATGCATCGTTCGCACGAACTGCACCTGATAAATCTAAGTATATAGCCAGGGTAAATGACGCGAAATGTGTATTCAAGGTCCTCAAAAAATTACATACACCTGTCTCCACATTGACACACATTGGTCGGTAAGTTTATTGCAGCTGTACCTATGAGCTTAAAACTAAGTTCAGAACATTTTAAAATATGGTCCTCATTCTGTTCTTGTTGTTAATTATTCCAGGAAATATCCTGAAATACAGTTACATTCCGCATCAAATGTGATCGAAATGTTTTTACTGTCATGATGAAACACGCAACCTGGAATCTGGGCATAAGGATGGTCAAACATTCAGTCCGGTGTTGGTGGGCTGTGGGTCCATTTGCCCAAATATCGTGTGGCCGGAGCCTCGTCGGAAACAAATATATCAAAATACGCAGAACAAAAAACGTGTAAACATGACGAAGTCGATGCCTCCCACCGTTGGAGCTCCCGCATCGTTCAAGCTCAGGGGTCAGTAAGGCAAGAAATGCGCCGCCTAGCGGTGGCTCTGTGCCTTCAGCATTTGGCCCCAGGGCCGTTATGTGAAAGATCCATGCAGATCGTGGGAGCGTTTGTAATCGTGGAGCAGTCTGAAGTGGAAAAGCACAGGCGGGGGTCGTATTGGTAAAATAGGACTGTACACACCCAATCGTGCTCGAAAATCAATTGAAGCCGCCTGGAAAAGAAATGAATTTCAATAACTCCCTGAGCCAAGACTACGTGACTATATTTGTTTTAACATGTTTTCGGTTTTTAGGGAAGTTGAGATTGATTCCCTTTTGCCATCACAATAGAAACCGCGGTAGATGCAATGCCATTCCCTCCGCCCTTTAAGTTTTTAATACTATTTTTTACAGAGTCCTTCATATAAACGCATTAAGTACAGATGCAAATAACTTGCTTGCTGATATGTTGTTGATGCCTTTAATCCGCGAAATATATTTCTGGACAAGCATTGGGATAAGAAAATTGGATCCAAATCGAAATGAGTCTTGTAAAGCAGTGAACAGCAAATTAACAAACTAGAAGGCTCCAGATGTATTTGGAGGACATTAGAATTGTACTCGGCTGAACACGCGAAGTACTGGTGAAGCTACCAAAAGATATGTACAAAACAGAGGCGAGCGTTACCCAAGCGGAACCACTCATTCAGAATGCAAAGCAGATGAATTGCCAGAAAAAATATTCTAAAATCTAAGTTTAGGACTGAAGGAAAATGTACTGACGACCTTACAGTATTTAATACAATGGATAGGAGCAACCCACACAATTAATCAGAATTAATCCAGAAATTTAGGACAGAGAGAGACAAACATTAAAATGTGGCTGAAAATAATTTTCAAACCAGATGTTTACCAGAGTGTGTTTGACATGATCCAGAGGAACGGAGAAATTAAGAAATATGCCTCCGAAGCCCTTTCTTCCTCTTTTGAACTTTTCAAATATTATTTCTGATAGTTGTCTATACATAAATCATGTGCCAATGTGAATTAGAAAACTTCCATCAATAATTTTATCCTCGTCAATATTTCATTTCGGTTCATTTATTGCACGTTTTCACCTTTTCTGAGGACTGAAACATATAGGGAATATAAAAGCAGGAAGGAATGGGATTGAATGAATGCGAAACAGTTATTCCAGTCACAGTGCTGGTTACTTTTAGGTTACATCTATAATTCTGTTCTCGAAACCATTCAATTCCGAGTGACGTTAAACTAAAACACACTGTAGTTGAAAATACTAAATCAGGGGATAATTACATCTAATGTAAACTGTATGTTAAACCTGCATGTTTTATCTTATGCACCATCCTCCCAGGGCAGCACATATTTGAACTCTTTGCAAAACAGGTACCATTTTCTGAGGTACAGACTGTCAGTGATACGTCTGGGGAACACGTTAATATCTCTTAGTTGGTAACTTGGTGCAATGCATCGGTAGGGTCCGTTTGGGAAACGTGAAATCTAATCTACGTACTAATAATCCGTCTCGCGAAGAAACCTACTTGAACCGCGATTATTTTTTCAAACTTGTATTAGTTCTAGATATTTAGGCACTGCCTCAAAACACGAGGCGAGAGGAACAGTCAGTTGTCTGCCCCTGTGATTCGTAACCTCTGCTCTTACCTCCGGGACCAGGGGTTTGGGTTGAACCCGGAGTAAAGGAGCAAAAAAGATTGCGCTGCCAAAGGCGGCTTTGAACGAGTTGGGGAGCAGGTTCGATCAAGTTGAGAACGTACTGTTTTATTCAGCAAAATTTTAGAGACAGCGAGTGCGGGGCAAGGGCAGGAGCTCGGAAAAGAATGCTCCAGGATGAGTAGAGTGGAGGACTTTAGGCTTTTGAGCGGTTTTGAGAAGAGTTCCGACTGAACCTTCACTAAATGCCTTTTCGAGGCTGAACTATTTTAATGAATACACGGGGTACAATTAAAATACGACTCCGAATGTTTTACTGTTGTTAAACCAGGTAGGATTCAGTCAAATTGCAGGCCCTATAAACTAAAATATTCATTCCTTAGAAATGAACCCGGAGCTTAAAGATACAAGTTTGACGACCCCATAAAGATCAATATTTTTAAATCTTTCAGCAAGAAAATAATTGAGCGTTTCCCTATCAGCTTTTTTTTTCATTCTATCTCACTGCAGAAGCAAGTGTGATTGCAGAGGCAAGACCCGGGGTGGTTATAGAATTCAGATTAAGAATAGGTTAATTAAATGAAGATGAACACTTTCCTGTCTCTGTTTTTGCAGTTATATTTCGTTCCTGCAAATCGAAATCTCTTACAGCCCTACCCCCAGTGGATACATTCCACTGTGTAATGATTCTTAGTGTAAAGAAAGGCAGCTTTAAAATTCCTACGTTTAGGATTATTGGTTTCTGGGACACCACTTTTTAGATTGACCACACCGATACAGAGGGAGCAAACACAGGTAAAAAAAAATTAAAACTGATAAATGTCTGTTAAAGCTTTTTTTACTAATTTAAAGAATTTATCGATTATTATTGTATGTAGCAGTCAGGTGAGCACCTATCTTTGGATAAAAAGCAAACTTTAGAACATTTAAGTTGTGTTTGAAAGAGCCGTTTGGCTGGAAACGCAGAAAAGATTTCAGCGGAGTAACACTATTAAACAGGTGCATTTGAGCTTACAGATTCATTCACTGGTGTATTTAATACAGCTGAGTGCAAAATCTTGATTTATTTGATATCGGGCGTATAAAGTGCCACGTTATTTGGATTTTCAAGACGATGAGATTTCAGAAATAATGAAAAATGTTCTCGAGTTCCCACCGCGATCCACCATTGGAGCTCCTCTAAGCTGACGGCTTTGCTAATCGGTCAGTTCACTCCCTATTTATCATGGCCTTGTAAACCAGAGGGGAAAAAAATTACTACAATAATCTCCCAGCACCTCACCACCATGACAGCTTCCAGTAAAGATGAAGCAGCTCCTCCAATTCTCCTTCACAAGGCATTTCACCGGCCAATAGATAGCAATCCTCATTTCGCACTCTTTATACACACTGCTTCTTTACAGATTCTTAGCCCGCAGTATTGTCTAGATTGATTTATTGGTGGAGTTTTCTTCCTCGTGAGTAATTTTCAAAAAATTGTGGCCTCAGCCTGGTCCTGGTCAAACCAGATAGAAAGAGACAGGGGGTCAACTGGCTGCTGGTGGAGGTCTGTGGGTGCTGGTCGGAAGGGAATCTCTTCTTCAGACGCATTGGCATCAGACAGTCAATAGTCAAAGGCTGGTGTTTTCAGACGCTGACTGAGTTGTTTATCCCTGGAAATGACAGCACTAATTCCAGCGTGAAATAAATCCTCGTTGCTAACTCTGTGTGTGTGTGTGTGTGTGCGCGCGCGCGCGTGCGTGTATGTTTGTGTTTGGGGAGTGAAGATTTGAAATAAAAAGCGTATTCCATATGGGGGCATATTTGTTGTTATTCACGCAAGGTTCCCCATTCAAATAAACCTGCTCAAATGCATTGACAGGCGGCCGAAGAAATTGACTTAGCGGTTTCTAACAAACAAATGAGTGCACAAAGCTGCAATATGCACTAGAGCAGTAAGGGAAAGTGCGCACTGGAGCTTCTGATGTGCCGAAGGGTTTTTCGTCTTAATATTGCTTTCCCATCTTGTTATGACAACGATCCGTGACTGAGGTTACGCTTTAACTCGAGATAACATTTAAAACCTGGGGTCGTGAGGCATCGCAAGCATTTTCCGGTAGTCTGTCAGCACGCGTACATCATCGACCAGGGAAGTCTTCCCACTTGACAATGGGAAAAAAAATCAGCGGGCGGTACGGGTTAGAGACTTGGGATTAGGTTCTCGGGGGAAAAAAAAGAGACAATATCAACTCCTCATTCCGAAACATTAAGAAATGTGTGAACGAATCCACCTACGTGTATTTTCTTTGCCCTTTAAGCTTTTCCAAGACACCCTTACGCAGAAATACGTGACTTGTTACCGTGATACCAGCGTTTGTGTGCTAACGAGTATCCCACTCAGACATTACTGTCACCGAACGCTAAACGAGAACCTTGTTATTAAACCTTTTCCATTTTCGATAGAGAGAGCGATACTGGGTGCCTGGGAATGGGTAGGGTTGATCAGAGAAGGGGATGAATTGATGGAGCAGGTATGTTAGGCATTGTTTGAGTCGCCTGTTCTCAAAAAGATTTCGAAATGAGTGTATTCCCAGCGTTTACTATTTCCACGAAGGGGTTTTTTGTCACATAAAATAGGGTCTTAGGATCTAATCGAAAGATAATTGCGTCACGCTGTAATGAATACAAGTGCGCCTTTTAAAACGAAAGGGCACAAACTGTACATTTTAAAAGCATGGCAATACCACGGTTGACACCTAAAAGACTCTGTACAGGGCATTTTCGACGGTGTCTATGTTTAACTCAAGCAGTTACAATATCCAAGCGCAAACATACTACGGGTTTTTTGTAATATATAATACAATTTTGGGAACATCCCGTGTGTCTTAGGACATTTGCAGTTTGGAAACCCTGCACCCGTCGCTGGTTAGGAAATAAAGATGTGATTGTCCGCGCACAAACTTTCCTCTCCAGTTCCTAGTGATTCTCATGTCTTTTGCATCCATTTATAACCAATGCACCAGACTAGAGCCGGCTGCCTCTACAATCGAACCATCTCCCTCGGGAAATTTGAAAACCAGCCCCAGTCGAGTCAATTTATAAGATGCAGAATTATGAGTAAAGTGCAAACTGGTTGTGTATTTTTTAATGATGATTTCTTATATAAGTACCAGAAAATGGACGTTATTGTTTGGATCTAAAATAAATTCAGCGCAATTCTTCCCAGACAATGCGGCTTGGAAACGTCCGTGTTTATGTTTTGTCTAGCTTGGTCTGGTCGGAATACGATCTTAACAGTTTGGGGTTCCAGTCGACATTCGATGTAACAATACCAAGGGAAGAAAAAAACAAGACGTGTACTCAACGATCACAGACAAAATCAGTCGACCCTTCGTTTAATTTGGACAAAGACCTCGACTTTAAATTGTGGACTCTATTTAAACAAAGGGTTAAAATCCATAACGTTCAACTCATTGAAGAAACCCAATAATGCAGAATTCTATAAGGGAAGAATGGGGTGATTTTTCTAACTTGTTGGAATCGTTGCAATCGCAGTGTCTGAAAGTTTTTTGTGAACCATGTATTGCAGTAAAACAGTTGTGTCAGCCAACGCAGTTTACATATAATGATGCATCTTTAATCTCGAGTTGAGCAAAGCAAAGTCATTCTGCCTTGGGAATAGTGACAGCTGTTTATAAAGCTGAAGTTTTGTTTTTGCATTCAGAGAGGAATCGCTGCTCTCCACCGTTAGGATCGTTTATTTTTCTGATAAGGCTCCATCCGTAGGTCGCTTTCTTTCTAATGAACCTTTAGAATCCCAATTATGAAGAACTGAGGTGAAATAAACATAGGGGGCTATAAACTTGGCTTTGTGTAAAAAAAAAGCGCCATCTCAGATGTCCCAAAACGTGGTGTCATTATCAGGAATGGAGATTATGCTGTGACATTGTGACGGATCTCAAATGAATGAACTCTACCTCGTGTTTGTGTCAATTATACCTGCATCTAGCAAGAAAAAAAATGGACTGGAGCATTTAATGCGCATGTCTACATTTCCACAAATACCCCAACTGTTTCCTAATAATGTGCATCTCTACACAAAACAAGAGGCAACATAGGTATTGTCATTAGCGCAACGGGTTGCTGTAGATTACTGCTTGTAATTAGCCAATGTTGTTTTGTTCGAAAATAACGTCTGTGAGGTGTGTTATTTCTTCTCTTGCGTCTTTTGTTGATTGCTTTCAGAAACAATCGAGTCATTTTGTTGTAAATCCCTGCAAATGCTAGCTAGGCTCGGGGGATAGCTGTCGACGACTGCGAAGCTAATTTTGCTTTTCTTTGTCTAATTATTGTAGAGCTCATGGAGGAAACTGCCTGCAGGACTGGAGCGGTAAACTGACACCGAGTCTCTGTGTGTGGTACAGGCAAGATTTGATGAAAACGGCCTGCTTCCACTCACGTCAAAGCTAGTTACCCAGAACAATACCCCAATACAAGCAGGACTCATCCAACACAAATTTACCCATTCTCTCTCTCTCTACTTCTGTGGCCACCTTTTACGTCTCTCTCATTTCGTCGTCCTTTCGCTCGTTCGTTCTCTCGACTTCATCATTGCTCGAGAGTTTAGCCATTCCATTTATTTCGCAAAGGAAGGCCAACTTTTTTTTTCAAGGGAAGGAATTATTTGAACTTCTGTCTTTAGTTTGGTGATCTTTGCGAGATGGTGCTTTAAAAAACATTCTTTGGAACTAATTATTGCAATTTAATCTTATTACGTATAATTATCTAATTGTGTTCATAGCACCATTTTAGAAAAAAATCGCAACGAGTAAACATTCATTTAGAACTTTACATATTTTAACCTCCAACAGTAATACCATGAATTGCATTGGTGTATTTATAAGATAAATGGAAACGACTGACTTCTGCATTTTTGTAAACAAATTTATCCCGCTTAAATGATTCTGGTCATCTTTCTATTAAACAAAGTTAACCCTGATTCATGCGGCACACACGAATGTGTGTGCAAGGCAACATTTTGTCGAAAATTTTGAAATTAAAATAAACAAACAGGAAGCAATATTTTTTCATTAGCTCCAGATAACGCATTTTTAATCATTGAACAGAAGGCAGTCTGCGTGGCTTTGCGCAAAAAGCTATGAATATGCCGGTGTCTTTGAATGTATGGTGTGAGTTAGTATGATTCGGAAGTGCATGTGTATGTCTAAGTGTTAGTATGTAGGTACTGTGTGCATCGGTGGTTGCTTTGTCGATGTGTTCGAGGACGACATATGTAGGTGTCTAAGGATGATGTCAAGATCCAGTGAAATGTGCTCACTATTGCCTATCAAATGCTAGTTACTCAGAACAATATCCCAAACGTGTAAGACTCATCTAACACAAATTTGGCCTCTGTCTCTGTCTCTTTCTATGTCTGTCTCTCTCTCTCTCATTCGCTTCTCCAAACCAGCTCCTCAAGAGCAAAAAAAATTTGCAAACCCAAACCATAGTGCAATGTGAGTAGTTTTAAAGGCAAAAGACTGAAAAATCTATCTTTTATGCTATTTTCTTTAAAATATATTCGAAACATTTATGCCGAAATTCCAAATATATAGACAAAGCAGTTGCTTTCTCTTGCTATAGGTCCAGCATTAGGGAAATCGGTCCCAAAATGAAACGCCAGCTGTTTAGAACTGAAATGCTGGGGGACGCCTTAACTCAAAACCTTTGGAATTCTGTATCCCCAAGTCTGAGGAAGCTGTAGCTGAAGACAAAGGTGGACATAGATTTATAGGGGAATAAGTGAGAATACGGCTTGCAGAGAGCTGATCACCCATGATCTGGAATGCAGGCTCAAGAAACTTCTCCTGCTCCGGTGTTTTGTCAAGATGCTACAAAATTGAATTTCATTGTTACGGGTGTAATGTTTTCGGTGAAGTTCGGCTCCACAGCACAAACTCCGGGCCGTCAACAGAATAAATAGTGTGGGCTGCATGGATGCTACATGCGACTAGATAAGTCAAACCTGTGTGAGGGGTGGTGGGGTGTGGACAGAGTTGAAGAGGGAAAGACATGGAATGTTTTCTCACTATGTCGGCGATTCTAATGTAGCTTCAGGATGTACTTCAAACCGGATTTTGGCGATATTTTGATAAGCTTGGACTTTCAGCCGGTTAAAACAAAATAATATATTTTTCTCTTGTCCCTCTGTCTCGCTGACATGTGGCACGCCTGATACGAATTTCTGAATAAGGTTGATTAATGAAGGGATTGCTCGGATCGAATGGCGAAAATCTGGTTACATCATTTTATTTTTTTACCTTCGGCCCGGGATGGTTGGTAGGGTCCTATAAAAGAAAAGTTGGAGGGAGTGTGAATCAAGGCTTGAGCCCCCCCCCGAAGGGAGGAGAATGAGGGGCTCGGGAGAGAGGTTTACTCACTCATAGGTGGCCACGTTTTCTTTGGCTTCGTCAGTCAGTGCGGGAAGCACGGGGGGGGGGGCGGTGGCTGGTGGGGAGGGAAGAGAGAGAGAGCGACCTCTCGGCGCTTCCTCTTAAAGGGCTCTGCGTTGGGATAGCCACCAGGTGGAGGATGGAGCAGCGATCTCGGATCCACTGACCTGCGAAATCCGAGGGATTTTTTTTTTAGACACGATTTCCTACAGGCGGGTGGGGGTTGGGAGGGGGTAGAAACACAGGCGAGCGTCGGCAGATGAAGAGAATTCGCCACCTCAAAGGAGAGGCCTGTGCGGGAGAATGCAGGCAGACCCCGAATCATACAGAGTCACTGAGCTCTGCGGCAGACTCGGGATCGAGGAGCGAGGCTCCGAGCAATGAAGCAACTGCCTAAAGTCGATTGAATAGGACTCTTGTGTTTTCCAGTGGATTAAATATCCCGTGCTCCAGTGAAGCTAAATAGGGCGTAGCGTCTACAGGGATCATTATTCGAGAGAGAGAGTTTTAAAAAAAACACGTTTGTCTTCTTCATTCACCACCCCCCCCCCCCCACCCCCACCGCTGAACCCCCACCTCCCAACCCCCCAACCCCCACCTCCAGCACCTCTCTCTCCGGATTTCACAGAGTTAGGCTTCAGTGGGAGATGGCGACCGAGAACCCACAGCAACATCTGGAGCGTCCGGCGCCCATCCAGGCGAGCCCGGTTCCCGGAGTGCTCAAGTCGGCCTTGATCGGCCAGCACTCCCCGTCCTTGGAGCCCTCGAGCCTGGTCAAAGCCAAGAAGAGTAGCGGAGGCTTGAGGCGGCCCGAGAAACCGCCTTATTCCTACATCGCCCTGATCGTGATGGCTATTCAGAGCTCGCCGACTAAGAGGCTGACACTGAGCGAGATCTACCAGTTCCTGCAGACGCGCTTTCCGTTTTTCCGGGGTTCCTACCAGGGCTGGAAGAACTCAGTGCGGCACAACCTGTCACTGAACGAGTGCTTCATCAAACTGCCCAAAGGTCTGGGCAGACCCGGCAAGGGTCACTATTGGACTATAGACCCGGCCAGTGAATTCATGTTTGAGGAGGGCTCCTTTCGTCGTAGACCCCGAGGGTTCCGCAGGAAGTGCCAGACGCTCAAGCCCATGTACAGGATGATGAATGGCCTGGGCTTCGGCCCCTCGATCATCCCCCAACCCTTCGAATTCCAGGCACCCACCGCTTCTCTCGCCTGCCACGCCAACAGCTACAACCTGGAGAACAGCCTCAGCATGATGAGTAACTCACTGTCAGGGAGCTACGATGGGCTTAGCAGCGGCCACCATGTCCCCCATATGTCCCCCAACCCCGGGTCCACTTACATGGCCAGCTGCCCCGTGACTTCAGGCGGCGAGTACGGCGCAGACAGCAGCAGTAGCCCAGTCCCCTCTTCTCCTGTGGTAGCCAGTGCTTTGGAGTGCCATTCTCCATACTCGCCCTCAACTGCTCCTTGGTCATCGTCGGCGACATCGCCGTACATTAAACAGCAGAGCCTGAGCCACATCAACTCTGTTCCCTCCAGCCTACACTCTACCATGTCATCTTACTCGCTGGAACAGACATACCTGCACCAAAATACAAGGGACCCCGCTGAAATTACAGGTACAATTGCCGAGGAGTCTTGCTCTGCACTTTAAAAGGCGCCGGCTATATTTTTGCTTTAGTTTCATGTATTCAGTGTGTCGAGTATCAGGCACGTTGGCAAGCACCAGGGTTTGGCTAGTTTTTTTTGTTTATGTAAAGTTTATTTCCTCAAATAGAATAAAGGACTTGGGCGCATCTGAAGCTAAGAGATATCTAGCGAGCTTGGATTTTGCAACGACGATTTTAGCTTTAGAGCGACGCTGAAAGTGGAGCCCGAGGAGTCAGTCGCTAACATTTTGTTTCTCTTGATTCTTCAATATGCGGGAAAGTTATTGTAAATATCGCAGCCTCGAGCAAGTGGACAAGGTACGACGCCTTTCTTGAAAGAGGTTTCCCACTGAAAGATAGGGGGCAAAGGGAAATAGGACGGCGTTATGTTGAGACAATCGTCCGAGTTGTAACTTTAGAACAGCTTTTTAAGTATTAAAGGCTATAGTCGATTGAACAGATAGTAATTGCTTTAAAATAATACGATGGAAACTTATACCTCCTTCTGAGAGTAGGTTAATGTAGAGGCGCAATCCTTAATCAACCTGTCTACACTTGTACCATTAAAAAAAATCTGATTGGATACAAACAGCCATTTTCTTTACAGAAATTGAAATATATTTGCCTATCTCGTAACAAATATAGCGTTGGATGGTCGAAAATCCTTTTAAAACATTGGCAGTTTAATGGCGTTTGGAGTTAAAACGATCTATGTTGACAGAATGATTGCTTTAGTCCAGGACAGATTGTGTACACTGGTACATTTGAACGACAGTATGCAGATGTTTCATTTAACAGCACTTTGTCAGTGTGTTAACGTGATTTAAACGGTTTTCAAAAAGGTTCCCCTTGTCAAAGGTTCACACGTATCATCTGGCCTCCCCTTCCCCCCAACGGTCTCCCACAATTTTGCTGAAACTGTGAAATAGAGAGAGAGAGAGAAAGCCAGTGTCTATAAGATCTATAGGAGCCGTGGAGACTCGAGGCAGTAAGTTTCCAAACAGTCACTGAAAATGTGGGTCGGGGAGGTTAACTAAACAAAGACAGTCGCGGCCGGACCACACTGAAGAGGATTTTAGCTTGACTTAACCCAGATGAGAGCTGATGTTGTTAAACGTTCTGGGAACCGCTGGTTAGTCAACTGCCAACACTAGGGCATCTGTATCTACCCTGTACTTTCTCAGCGCGGAACCATAAAAAGTCACGCTTTGTTTTTTTTATTAATCCCTTTGATTTTGCATTTTATTTGGACAATTAAGATGAAAACTGCTGGAAGAGAGAAGCGACAGTCGAAACAAATGAAAGGCACAAGGAGAGGCTTTATAGGGTTTGGGGAAATGAGGATTCAGTGTTACAGGCGAACATCATGTCAAATAGCCGCGTGTATGTGTCCCCAGTCTAGCACATTTCAAAATTGATGGACGCCAAAGTATTGTGATTAATATTGAAATCCATACTCAGAGTGAAATACTGGGCATCAAGACTTTGGAACAACCTGTGATATATGAAGCACCACGGGCGCGAGATTACTAAATGACAGCCTGAATTATAAATTTAACAAGTCAGGGTAGCAAGGTACCCCAAATATCTGGTCCCAAACAGGAAATATCCGGCTTTGCATTCCTTTACCAGCTGATGATAAATCTGCTGGCTGATCTGGTATAAAATTATATATATTTATCGGAATTGTCAACGTTTGGTACTATTTCATAACTTATTGAGATAGGTTGGGGGCTCTGGAGTTGAATTCAGGAGGATCGCACAATGCTTTCTGCTCCAGCTGACAATTGTCTGTCATCGGCCTAACTTGGATTTCTCTGGTGAAATATCTGGTGTCCGGTGTTTTAGCTTCAGCGCACGTTAAGTTCCAGGCAGCCGCGCATTTTAAAAAGAAACAGTTCCAATCTCGTTGTAAACAAAGTATAAATCACACTAACCAGAACTCTCAATCAGGCACTCGAAACGTTTTCTCTATCTCTCTCTCTTTAAATAAAGCGTTCATTAAGATTGTTGGATGTCGGTCGACATAACAAGTAAAAGATCATCTTATCAGCGCAATTTTGAAAAAAAATGCCCCAGTTTGGGCTTTACCATTCTGTGAATTGAAACGAGGTGTTAGGGCTGGTAATGGTCATGGAAATGAATGGTTAATGATTCTCACAACTGTAAACTCAAATAGGAAGCTTGGCATTCTGCACTTGGCACTTGAAGATTTCCAAACAAGGGCAGGTATTGTATTTTTGTTGTTAAGTTGGAGAGGGACTCTCTTAGTATGTGTGTACTTAACTCGACCGATTCCGCAAACACACACATTTGGAGTTAACATGTGGAAAATTATTGATTCCTTTTCACTCAGCGGTTCGGTGTACCCCGCAGAAACGGTCATTGTTTCATTAGAACCTGATTGTTTTTTCCCGTGAATTTTCAACCCAGCGCTGAATTTATCGACACAGGCACATAATTAACACAGAGTTGATAGAGAGAGTAACTGATCCAGGCCGAACGTGCATCAACCATTCAAATGACAATGATTGAGAATCAAACAATAGCGATCCCTGTGTGAAACGGTCAGCTTTTTAAAAGATATATAACATTCGCTGCTTGTTGTTTCAGTGGGCCTACCTCGCTATCAGACTCATTCCTCGCCTGTGTGTGACAGAAAGGATTTTGTGCTCAATTTCAACGGGATTTCGTCTTTTCACCCCTCGCCCGGCGGATCATACTATCATCATCATCATCAAAGCGTATGTCAGGACATCAAGCCTTGTGTCATGTAAACATCTGCCCCCACCTTAAATCAACCCTCGTCTGTGCCTATCTCTGATCTTTTTTGATTATTCTGATTCATACAAAATAAAACCAAGACAGGACACTGCACTGGTAGAGTTGGGAGATTGAGCCCGAGCATGTCATTCAAGAAAAAAAAGTGGGGTGGGGGGGGTTGGACAGTGGGAAGCCTGTGGGGGACGCCTCAGTATTTGCACATCTGCAACTCTGTTGCCGATTTTTCCTTGAGTCCTTTTGGTCAAAACAAGGAATGGTTTAACGTCAGACGAACTGTCCTGTTGATTCTGCCCGTTAGCCATGATGAAAAAAGTGGTGCGTATGCCAGATGCCTCATTATTTTAACAACGTTCAGTTCTTATATCAGTATTAAAGAGCAGAATGTGTAGTATGAGCATTAGCGTACTGTATTTGTGTATAAATTTTGAAGTCCAAAGGTCAGACTTGATGCCATGTCAGTATTAGACACTGATTTGAAACTTTTTTTGCGAGGACAATACGGATTTTTACCATAATCTATAACAAGACACATGTATGTATACACGCACATAATGCTTTTTTATATAAATAACTACATTTGAATATAATTGCACTTGAAAAATGTATACTTTATGATTGTTGCCAAAAAATTTTGATGTAAAAACTAAGTTCAATAAACATGTAATTCGGACTGTTGCTTATTATACTTTTTTAACAGTTACCTTAGCTCAGTGGACGAGAGATGCTCAAAGTCAGGGGATCCTGTTTCGGGATTAGCTGTTATACAAAGGGATATTCAAAATGACTGCTGCTAATCCACATGCTTTAGTTATTTTAAAATGTTACATTCTGAAAGGGGCACCTTTAAGCCACATTGCCTGTAAATGTACCAATAATTTGGCATTGAATTCCATATCATCGAATTGAACTATCGGTTAGCCCTGTTGACAGATTTTTAGTCGACATTTTTGCACAGAGCGGAAATAGCCACTCAGTGTCAAGACTGTGCTAAGGTCATCGGCGAGGCTTTTGTGTTTCAGCGTCCAATTACTGAGATTGCAGTATCAAATCGCTAGAACCGAGTTTGAACATTTGAAGGATTCTGGTTTAATTTTAGTTGAAAGATAAATGTTTTGCCCCATCGCAAATCGCTGAAATTCACCCTCCTTGGAAACACTAAGAGAGCTGTGACGTTACAGCCCTGGAGTTAGTGTGTACGACATGAAGTGACACTGAGGTAAATGCAAGTTTAAGCGTTTGAGAAGCATTGGCTTTACATCTTTGTCAGTAATTATGATATGCGGGCCAAATCCATAGTTTCAATTTATAAACTCAGCAACTCCAGTGTCAGCACAGTTGCTCAGAGGGTAACTAGAACATGATCAGGAAGAGATTCAAAGACTGAGGCAAGGGCATTTGGCAATGCCCCTCCCCCTCCTCGTCCATCCACACACAAACACACACACACACATACACCTCCGCAGCAGAAAGAGCACTGCGCCGGATTAATTTAGCAGCAGATACGTGCCCTCTTCAACAGGAGACCGGGAGCCGTTCAGAACCTCCGCCCTTCCACTCCCATCCTCACCCAGTCTAATCTGCTCGTTATCAGGGAGCATTCTGCAGGCCACTTCACCCTTCCGCCACCGCTTTCCCAATGACCCCTCACCGTCAGCAACAGGAGCATGAAGGAGGACGAAGGGCTTGTTTTGGACTTTACACCAGGGCGCTTCATACTGTGTGTTCCTCCAAACAACTCTCTTTAGGTCAGGTGGTCAAGAAGCGAAAAGGAGGGAGCCCCGATATATTCAGACAGCTCACCTTAAACCTATTTCCTTTCTCTCTGACAGCAATCACCGAGTACATGACCCAGCATTACAGAACCCCTGAATTTTAAGGTCTAATACATGGAATTGATTAAAATATAGATATGTAGGGTCTTTTCTCACAACTTGAGGCCTTCAGCTCGTCGATTTTTATCAACTCTGAGATGTTAACAGTTGCAAATTTACAGTAAGAGAAATTGAACTTCAGAAGGTTGTAACTGTAGTACCGTAAATAACTCGTTTAAAAAGCGGGAAAGATTAAAAATCTGTGTGAATTGTCAATTTCCCCGGGAATCTTAGACGATCTGGAAATTCGAAAACCATGTACAGACCAGATTTGAATGTTAAATTATCCCCTTTTTATTTCTAAATACTCTACACGATGATCAGAAATTATTCTGGACCTACATCGGAATTAACGGATGTAGATCGTATGAAGCGCCCTAAATTGTTGGAGTTGGTTTGTATATTTACCAGTGTAAAGTGGATCTAAATTGCCAGCTTTGATATCGCTTATATTGGCCCCTTGTACTCAGTTTTATATCCATCCCACGCACACCCATACTGCTGGGAAAATCAGCCTGCTCCTTCCTAAGGTTTTGCTGATGGTCAGGTTTGCCTATGGCCTTGACCCTTGAGTTGGTCACTTCTGAGAAGATTTTTAATCATTTTACTTTTTTTGGCAAAGTCACATCGTTCAGTTTACATTCCTCAGTCGTCTCATGAAACTTCTGTCTGCTGCACATGTAAGCAGTTTATTTAGGTGATGAACGTGCCTGAGCAGGACACGGTCAGCTCTCTCTCGTCCTCCTATTGTACACATCAGGGGGTTGGAGTCCGGGAGCTGCTAGATTCGGCTCCCGACCAGCCTATTGTTGTCACTACAGCCCGTACCATCTAGTTTAAGAAGCGAGGATAAGAACAATAGCTTCAGCAGCATTTTTATAGGCAGCAGATGACTGGTATTCCCTCTCGGATACAGTCATGTTGAAATTTAAAATAAAGAAAACATAATGATCCACACAATTTAGATTGTTTTGCGTTCTCTGAACAGGCAGCCCCTTTTTTATGTTTTTTTTCATTTCACCCTGTCGATTTAAGATGCACTCTGTCCTCCCTCGTCAAATCACCCTCACACTCCCTGGCGCATTTCTGATTTATTGGATTACTGTACATTTTCTGTTCTTCACCCACTTATTAGTGCACGCTCTCAGTCAATAGTAAAGGAAATCTGTATTCTGCACGTGTAGGAAACCCACAGATCATTGAATTGTACGAAAAGGGAGATATTGTGAATAGTGAATATTGTATATTGTAATAGTACATTCGCCAGATTTACTTGATGAGTGATATATTCTGGATCACTACTATTTAATGCCAGCTGACGAAGTGACGGATTTGATTATTACTGGGGCGGAATTTTAACAACGAGTTAAGGGTGGCCTGATGGCTGTGTTTATTTAGCTGGTAATTCCGGGCCACACTTCTTTAGAAAAAACCTGCAAAACAAAATCTTCAATGGGTAAAAATGACCCTGGAGCCGTTACAATTATCCTAAATGCATAACTGATTAACAAGTGTCTCCCTCCCTAACCCGTTAGAGTGGCTGGCCGTAAAGGGGCCTACCAAGTCACACTATTCTGATAACATAGAGGGGTGGACAATAACCAAGCGAAGCCCCCCCCCCAACCCCCCAATCCGGACGATTGTTCGTTTCAACGTCGATAAACCAAGATTACGTGAAGATTGCTTGTTACAAACTGCGCATGTAAACTACCAGTCCACGGGCCTGTATTCGCAACTTCGCAATCCAAGCCGACCTTTTCACTGCCATTATCATATAGGAAATAACCTCGTTAGACCTGATGGTAATTTCGCACAAGGCTGCTTGAGACCAACAAACAACTCCCCAATCTTCCTGAAACAAAAAACACACACACACGAATAATCAGAGTAAACCACGATTAAGGTTAGGCAAACAATTATGAGATGGAACCAGCGAACAGAAATCGTCCTGTCCCCCGCTCTGACGCGGCTTGACTGAATGTTACATTTTGAAGTGGTGTTTAGTAACAGTGAGAGAGCGAATGCATTCTGCCTGAGGATTCCATGCAGACTAATGGCATTTAAAAACAACAGCAGAGCCACCACAATATGATACAGCGTCAAGATAAACCCGAGGGAACCTTAGGAAACAATTTTTAAAAGATGTTTAAAAGCCAGTAGGACACTCGTAAAGGGGGAAGGGAGTGAATTACAGAGTGCCTACAGAAGAAAACAATCCGAGCTCCCGATAAAGTGGGGATAACATTTTGGCCATGAATACCATTGCAGGTTTGACCTCATTAACTAATTATTAAGCGTGTATCCAGAATCACACAAAGCACGGTCTGTTACTCTGTAGGGACGATAAAGGAACCGGTAAGAGCTCTGAATCTTGCATTGTCAGGGTGGTTCTATAAAATACTTTTGGAAATCAGTCATATAATTTTCACAGTGAAAAACAAAAAGCGTGACTGGTATTGTTTGATTGAGTCTGACGAAATTAACGAGCCAATTCAAGTTTATCATTTGAATGAAACCTGTTTCCCAAGTACCAGCGGCCTTAATATAATCTCCCGGTCACGAGGGGGTGATTGCAACTTCCAAACGACTTTAAATGTAATACAGGCTGGATAAAAGTGTTAGCACATTACATCCAATTAACAAGGCAATTCTGCTCTCCTCGACAATGATGCAAAACAATGGCAGTGGTTTCAAGCATCTGTATCCCTAGGCGTTGATCAGATGCGCTGAGGATTAACAGATCTGCCATGGCTCGCAGCTCTCTACCTTACCATTATTAATTACAACGTGAACTTTAGCTGGTGACATAGCGCTGAGCATTATTGTTCAACTGGTGCTTGACCCTACTAAGAGACGAAATGTGCGTCTTCCTTAGTTCACTGTGGCTCTTTTTAGGTTATTGGTGGCTTCTGGTAAGGGGGCTTGGAACCTGCCTAACAGAATGGGAGCATTGATTAAGTGATGTCCCAAAACCTGGGCAACGCCAGGGCGCCCACACAGCTCAAGATACAGCCATTAACATGTACGTATCTCGGAGGGTCACGGCAAAAGCCGATACTGATCTTAGTGCGACTGTTCTTTGAAAGATTTAATTATTGACAGGTCAGTGTGTATTTACAGAATCTCTCGCCTCCCTGCTTTGATTTGCAGAGTTTCGTAACGGGGAGGCCGCCGTCGAGAAAACTGTGGTTTGGGAAATTTGATTCCTTAAGTAGAAGCTTTTCTGTTTCTGCGATATTTTTTCGAGTATAAAACGAAATGCGACCTGATGTCTTTCTCGTGGTGGGCGACCTCTAACAGAATTCCAATCCCCCTCCCCGAACCCGCGTTCAAACGTTGCTATAACAGACGTAAGGCACTGATCAAAATCGTGCATTGGCGCCCACCTTTTAAAATCCTCCTGGTTGTTTTTTTTCGGTGTAGTTTGGTCCAGCGAGGTTAAAATGGGGGCAACTCTATCATTATTCATTCTACAGGAATAGAAGTTTTGGAAGATATTGTCTGCGCTTCTCAGGCATCCATATACGAACTGTCAGCTTGTGTAGGAACAGGCACAAACACAAGCGGCATTAACCAATAATAGGAGCCTATGGCATAAAATAGGGATTATAAATTTTATGAACGTTTCAAACTCTTTCCGAAAGCAGCAGCCATTATGATGATCGTGTTTGCATGGTTGTAATTTATAGTGTAATTACAAGTGCTCATTGCTGGAGGAATTTGCCGTATATTGGACAGATGAAATGTTCCATGCTCCGAAGTGATAATTGTTTCTACGTCAAGCAGTAGAGAAGTATTGCAACATTTGGAATACACTGTTCAGGGAAACGTACCACCCACATTGCAGCCGGGCGCACACAAGCTGCCTTTTATTAACCACAAAATGTTCAAAAGTTAGTCCAAAGGACAACAGCGCCACCGAGCGGGGTTCAGCTAGTTTGACATTGTAACATTTGTCAGATCTGAAACATTTTCACATTTCATACGCCAGGACTGACAGAGCGCCAGAAACATCAACAAGTAGCAGCAACGTGTACCATCTGAACAATGCACTGCAGAAATTCAACAAGGCTCCTTACACATCACCTCTCAAACAGACTCATATCTTGGGAAGACAAGGGCAGCAGATACCTGGGAACACCAACCACTTGCAAGTTCTCCTCCAAGCCCCTCAACGTGGAAGTGCATCGCTATTCCCTCAGTGTCGCTAGAACAAAACCCCAGAATTCTCTCCCTGAAGGCATTGTGGGTCTACCTTTAGCACATGAACTGCAACGGTTCAGGAAGGCACCTCACCGTCACCTTCTCCAGGACAACTAGAGGCGGGCGATAAATGCTGGCTCAGCCAAATGCGTCCAGATTCCATGAATGAATAAAGACAAATACAAGTTATCTACGAATCATGTTCCATACCAACACAAAGCTAGTCCAGCCTCGTTTGGCACGGGTTGGGGGGAGGGGAGGTGGTAGGGCATGGCAGTGCAATTCCAATATGACATTGCTCAAGTGGAGTATAAGGATGCTTTTGTGCTCCTGAGGTGCTGCTTGGCCTGCTGTGTTCATCCAGCCTCACATTTTATTATCTTGGAATTCTCCAGCATCTGCAGTTCCCATTATCTCTGATACTATAAGGATGACCTAACAGCTCCATATCGTCAGACCTATTTTGAAGCCTGACATACGTGAAGAAATTGTGGCAAAACCGGCTCTCTTAAAGAAGCCTTCAACTCAAAATGATCCATGACTAGACACCGATTAAAATATACCCATAGATCATTTGGCAATGTAGGGAAAGGAGGTTTAACCATGTGCACTCCTTTCTCACTAAATCCTTTAAACATTGAGACAAGAAGAGAATCGCTGCTGCATCTTCTGATAGGTATTGAAACAAGAGCGAAGCTCTGGGTAATACCTAATAATTATCACAGCTCAAGGAGATCAGGATTCAGAAGGGCGTAAAACAAAGATTTAGTTAATACTGGTGAAGTGCAAATTATGAGGGAATGACAATGGAACTACAGGGTACAAACTGAGTGGGAATCCTCGGGGAAACCAACATAATGAGATAAAATAGTGAGAAATTTCAGGGTTAATCAAAAATTCAGAAAATCATATCTCACTAAAATCCGAGCAAATCAATAATGGGACTCTGTGGACAAGTAAGGGAAAACTAAACCTGACCAAAAAAAAATTAAAGAAGTACCTTGACGTTGATGGAGGGGAGAAAGGAGAATAACAACAACCTTAGAGAAACTTCATGAAAATCATCAGGAAGGTATAGAGAAATTACAAAATGAAATTCGAGTGGCAAGGAATACAAACTATTCCATAGTCATGTAACAAAGGGAACATTTAAGGCATGGGCCAGTACAGATGACTAAGGTGAACTCACAGGCAATGAACAAGCAGGTGGGGGAAATGTGTAAAGCAAAATAAGGTAAAAACCCAAATCCTGATGGCATGCACCAGTGTAGACGTAAGACAGCATTTACACTGCATAAGGTCTTTACAGGAGTGGCTAGCCCCCAGAGAATTGCTGAGTAGTTTAGCTAATATCTTTTCTTCTATAAACAGAAAACAAAATCAAATCTAATGGTTATATAACAGTCAGTTCAATCTCAGTGGTAGGAAAGACATTGAATTCTATTGTTTTCCAATGTAACAAGATAGTCAGCAACAATTGTGAAAGACTGAGTCATGCTTTACTAGCTTGGTGGAACTCTTTGAAGAAAATGGGAAGATTAAATGAGGAGAGTGCTATAGATGTCTTAAATTTGTAGCTTAAAGTTCATATGATAGGATTGTGTGATGTTAGTTCCAGGAGCAAATATTTGAATATATGAGGAATTTGGCTTAAAATACAAAGCAGCAAATTGGGGGTGAGGGTAGTTACTTTGATTGGAAGTTGGTAGGAAGTGATGTTTTAGACAATTCTACACCATGACCACAATACATAATTCATGTTAATCATGTTGACCTCAAATTTATAGAGGTACTAAAAATGGGAGGATACCTAACAACAACGAAGAATGTAATGCAAAATAATATCATAAAACATGAAATAAGTTACAGATTAGTAAATTAAGTGATTAATGAACTTCAAAAAATAGATGTGAGATGATGAACTTCGGAGACAAAATAGAAACATCATCCGTCCTTTAGAAAATGGGAAATCAAATAAGATCAATGAACTGAAGGATCAAGGGGTACAAATGATCAATCATTACAAAAAGTAGTATAGATTTGCAAAATAATTAAGAATACTAGCAAAGTACTAGAAATTATTTTTGCTGTTACAGAATTCAAAAGGGATAAAATTTGTGAAAATTTCTACAGGTTAATAGTCAGTCTGCTGTGAGAGCACTTTGCAAAGTTTAGTTGGCTGCACTGTTCTAATTCCAGAATAGAGAGACATTGATAACATCTAAGACATGCAAAGAAGAGAACTGGATTGATGGTTGGAAGCGTTAGGGAAAGATTGAACAGATTGGTGGTTATTTGTCTTAGCTTTCTAGAGTCTTTTAGGTATGACTTAAACCACACTTGGCTTACTGAGAACAGTCTGGTTTCTGCGTTATAAAAAAAGAGACATGATACTGGAAAAGTTTCAACAAGGTTTACTGGAACAAGACGAAAACAAGAGTTTCTAGTTGTTGAGAAGACCTGAACATGCTCAGGTTCTTTCCTCTAGAAATGAAAAGCTCAAGCTTGATTATGGAAGTTTTAAGATATGAATGGTTTTCATGGGCTTTGACAAGGTGCCATATAGGAGGCTGCTAAATAAGAGCCCATGGCATTAGCGCCAAGGTATTGGCATGGTTTGAGGATTGGCTGACTGGCAGAAGGCAAAGAGTGTGATAAATGTATCTTTTCCAGGATGGCAGCTGGTGACAACTAGAGATCCGCAGGGGTCAGTGTTGAGACAACAATGATTCACATTATGCACTAACAATCTGGATGAAGGACCTGGGGGCATTGTTGCTAAGTTTGCAGATGACACAAAGATAGGTGGAAGAATAGTACTGTTGAGGACATGGAGAGGCTGCAGATGGACTTGGACAGACTGGGAGAGTGGGCAAAGAAGTGGCAGATTGGAGACAATGTGTGAAAGTGTGAGATTGTGCACTTTGTCGAGTATAATGGAAAAAGGCATAGACTGTTTCCTAAATGGGGAAAGGCTTCAGAATTCTGTAGCACAAAGGTGCTGAGGAGTCCTCGTTCGGGACTCTCTTAAAGTTAACATGCAGATTCACTTAGCGAATAGGAGGGCAAATGCAATGTCAACATTCATTTCAAGAGAGCTAGAATACAAGATCAGAGATGTATCACTGTATAAGGCCCTGATCAGGTCACATTTGGAATATTGTGAGGAGATTTGGGCTCTCTATCTAAGAAAGGATGTGCTGGCTTTGGAGGAGGTCCAGAGGATATGTACAGAAATGATCCCAGGGTGAAGAGATTGTCATATGAGGAGCTGTGGAGGACTCTAGGTCTGTACTCAATGGAGTTCAGAAGGATGAGGGTGGATCTCATTGTAACTTACAGAATATTTAGCGGTTTGGTTACAGTGGAGGTGGAGAAGATGTTTCCGCTAGTACAAGAGACTAGGGTCTGAGAGTACACCCTCAGCATAAAAGGATGGCCCTTTAAAACTCAAATGAGGTGGAATTTCTTCAACCAGAGGGTGATTATTCTGTGGAAACCATTGCCATAGAAGGCTGTAGAGGCCAAGCCATTGAGACAACTTAAGACAGAGAAAGATAGTTTCTTGACTAGTAAGCAGATCAAAGGTTATGGGGAGAAGGCAGGAAAATGTGATTAAGAAACATCACTCATGGTCAAAACGTGGAGCAGAGTTGATGGGCAAAATGGTCTAATTCTGCTCCTGCAACGTATGGTGTGATGATGAGTTTTGTTGAAATATATAATAAAATACATTCAACTCTCAATTCAATCACTTTCTTCATTAGTTTCACAGTTTTACCAGCCTTTCAATAAAGAAATATCTTCTGAATTTCCTGTTGACTGTCTCATTCATAATTTTTACAAAATCCTCTAGTTATACTTTGCTCTTTTCATTATACTTTTATATGTTTGTTTTCATGTTTTCTCTATAGGAATACTAATCAAAATTCTCAAAATTTAATATCTATATTAGGTTTCCAATTCATTTTCTTTTCTTTTCTTTTCAAGAGGGAAGACAGCCAGCTCTTCAGTCCTTTTTCTGATACCCACAAATTTCTGATTTATTTTTACAAATCTTCTCTGTATTTTGCTCACTTGTTACCCCAAAGCCTGTCTGTAAGGTACAAGTCAGGAGTATGATAGACTGCTCTCCACTTTCTCGAATGGGTACAGCTTCAACAGCACTAAAGAAGCTTGACACCATCCAGGACAGAGCAACGCACTCGATTGGCATCACAACCACACGCATTTAATTCCTCCATCACCAAGACACAGTAACAGCAGCGTATCACAAGATGCACTGTAGAAATGCACCAAGGTTCTTTAGGCATCAACATACAAACCCATTACCACTACCACTTAGAAAGGCCAGGGCAACAGATACATGGGAAATCAACCACCTGCATATATCCTTCCACACCATTTCCTATCCTGAATTTGTCGTTGTTCAAAACTCTGGAACTCACTCCCTAAGGGCATTGTGTGTCTGCCTATAACACATGGGCGGCAACAGTTCAATAAGACAGCTAACTACAACTTTCTCAAGGGTAGCTAGGAATGGGCAATAAATGCTGACGCAGCCAGCAATGCACCCATCCCAAGAATGATTAAAAATAATTGCTCATTCTCTTGTTCATGTTTTTTCATAGCTTGTTGCAGTCTTCAATATGAGTAATCCTCCAACCAACAAATTTGGTGTCATCGACAAATTTAAAAATTGCACTTCAATCTCAAATTTGAAATCATTCATGTAAACCATGAATACAATTAGTCCAGGAACTCATCCTTGTAAGGAAATCACTTCTCATCTTTTATCACTCTTCTTTCTGTCCTGAAGCCAGTTAGAAATTAATTCTCCCATTTGTCTTCTGATGTCACATTCTCTAAACTTATTCATTAGTCTACTTCAGGAAATTTTCTCAAAAGCCTTTTAACAATCCTTCAAATTACATTTACTACATTATCATTGTCTATTCTTTGTTTCTATTTCAAAAATTTCAATAAGGTTAGTCAAACAAGATCCCTTCTTTTGAAATCTATGCTAACTATTCATTGCTATCTTTCCCTCTTCTAAATGCTCTTCTGTACTCTTCTTTCATAATTCATTCATTATTTCTTCAACTATTGATATTAAGATGATTTATCAATAACCTTGACAAGTTCTTTCTTTCTACTGTGCATAGGAATTGTACTATCTACTGTCTTCAGGTACATCATCTTTTCCTAATGAATGAGTCGCTGAAGAGCAACGCCAAAATATCTTCCCAAAATTATTTTCAAACCTACAGATGCAATATATGCAGGGCAGGGTTTAAATTTCTTCAAGTTTCATTTTCTTTAATATGAGCCTTTTGTAATTTTAAATCCACTTCTGAGTCACATATAAACAGCACGGTTAAAAAGGCATTTAGCACGCTTGCCTTCGTTGCTCAGCCCTTTCAGTATGGGAGTTGGGAATTTATGTCGAGGTAGTACGGGACATTGGTGACTCATCATCTGGAATAGTATGTCGGATTCTGGTCACCCTGTTGGAGGAATGATATTATTAAACTGAAAGGTTTCAGAAGAGATTTACCAGAATGTTGCTAGGTGTAGAAAGTTTGAGTCATAAAGAAAGGCTGGGTAGGCTGGGACTTCTTTCACTGGAGTGTAGGAGGTTGAGGGGCGACCTGACAGAAGTTTATAAAATAATGAGAGGCATGGATAGAGTTAGTGGTGGTTTTCTTTTCCCTGGGATAGGGGATTTCAAGGCATGGGGACACATTTTTAAGATGAGAGGAGAGAGATTTGAAAAAGACAGAAGAGGCTTTTTATTACACAGAGGGTGGTTCGCGTGTGATATGAACTTCTGGAATAAGTGACGGATGTGGCTACAATTACAATATTTAAAATACATTTTGAAAAGTAGATGAACAGGAAAGGCTTGGAGAGATATGGGCCAGGAGCAAGCAGCTCAGACATAGTTTAGTTTGAGATTATGTTCAGCATGGACTGGTTGGACTGAAGGGTCTATTTCCATGCTGCATGACTCTATGACTTTATGTCTACCTGTTTATCTCACTGGATGTGCAAGAGGACCAAAATCTTTCATCCTTGATGCTATTTCTTCTGGAGGAGCAGGGTGCCGTAACAATGCAGGCTGAGAAAGCCCCAGGACATTAACATGCAATTATGGCATGTCCTTTGGAATGTGACCAGTCAGTATTCACATCACTCACAAAAGACAAATTAACATCATCATCTATTCTGGGAACATGGAGCACTCTGACTAGAAGGGCCAAGTGATGCCTCTAAAAGGCACTTTGACACTGGACCATGTTCCAATGAATGCAGCACCAGTCATGTCACGAAGTGACAATTGGAGATTGTAGGTGCTGCATGAGTAGTGAGACCTAATGCTCCCAACCCCATATTACTCAAGAAAGTGCATCATTGCACATATGAGCATCTTGCAGACTACATACAGTTCAAGGTGAGAAAAATCAGTTCTGTGCTGCTGTGCAGCTTGTGAGATCTTGCATTGTCATTGTGCTTTGTGGCCTACAGGTGCCACTTTTAATGTCTTGCGTGATTACTTCTGCTTCACAGAGTTGATGATCTTCAATCTACAATGATCTATGATTACTTGTGACCAGTGTTTGCACCTCATACAGTTTTACACTGCATGCCTTTCATACACACCACGTATAATTACAGATGACTTCAAACTGTACTATGTGAGTGCCTGAATGATGTAATTTCCCCTTGAAAGAGCTTGCAGTAACTCATAAGTGGAGTCTGGGTGCTGGAATGAAAATAGAACTCCGATTCTAACCACTTGATATGTAGTCATTACCAATTTCCCATCATAGATCGCACTGAGAGGATGAGTAAATGTGGAAGGCACTGCGAGTCTCAGGCTCAGCTGGGTATTAACACCCACACCCCCCACCTCCACCCCACAGATAGCACTATATCTCTTTCTTCTGACATCCCATCATGACAGATCCGCCACATGTTCCAACACACTGCCTGGAATTACATCAGCAGTTCTTTTCATTATGTCCTGTGCCCCATCCTTACAGTCTAGTCCCACCCACCTTTGTGCTTCCCACTCCTCACATATCATTGCCCACTTGAGCCCCACAAATAAAGACAAATTGCAACATGAACGAGTCAATGCTTTAACAAGATGATTGAGGGAAAATAGCACAACTGATTTAAAACATCTTCAATTATTGCAAATTCAACTGCATCGTCCAAATAGATCATGCATTTATTGCTTCTTGGGAGATACAAATCAAATCATTCGTGCTGAGAAATAGTAAGAACTGACAATGCTGCAGTTAGAGACAACACAGTGTGGAGCAGGAGGAACACAGCAGGCCAGGCAGCATCAGAGGAGCAGGAAAGTTGACGGCCCCATTTCTGAAGAAAGGTCCCGACCTGAAACAGCAGTTTTCCAGCTCCTCTGATGCTGCCTGGCCTGCTGTGTTCCTCCAGCTCCAAACTCGTGCTGCATCTTTTTTTGGCTCGATACTTGTTGTAATTTTCCTGTCAAAGAAATGAAGAAGTCATAATTATTTGCCCATAAATCAAACAGGAACTTCAGGCGATGGGTGTTCGCACGTTTAAAATCAAATATCCAAATGTTTACAGTTTGATTTACCATGCCCTGCTTTAGCTTTGTAAAACCGCAACTTACTGTCTGTTTCAACATTAGAATGCATTAGATGGCATGATACTTCTGTACCTTTGGGTAGAAATGAAATAAACCTGTCAGAGGAAGCAAATTTGTTTCTATTCCAGTCTTAAGTACCTTAGTAATGGTGTGATAATTGTTCATCGTTGCCAAGCAACCTGTAATTATCTGAGATAGTGGGAACTGCAGATGCTGGAGAATCTGAGATAGCAAGATGTAGGGCTAGATGAACACAGCAGGCCAAGCAGCATCAGAGGAGCAGGAAAGCTGACATTTTGGGCCTGAAACGTCAGCTCTCCTGCTCCTATGATGCTGCTTGGCCTGCTGTGTTCATCCAGCTCTACACCTTGTTAACCTGTTATTATCTGTTATTATTACCTATTACAACAGTGCCATCATATTCCTTTAGGTTATCAATAGTGGTGATCTAAGTCTTTTTGTTTACTTTCCCTTTTCAACACTTTTTTTATGACCTGCCTTAATTTTTTTTTCCATCTATTTCCTTTTCGGGATCTGATTTAATATTCAACTCACCCACTTGACGTCACAATACTTTATCAACACCAGAGATAGTAAGAACTGCAGATACTGGAGTCAGAGTTAACACAGTATAGAGCTGGAGGAACACAGCAGGGCAGGCAGCATCAGAAGATTCAGAAGAAGGGCCCAGGCCTAAAACACCAACTTTCCTGCTCTTCTGATGTTGCCTGGCCTGCTGTGTTCCTCCAGCTCCACATTGTGTTACCACTTTATCAACACCAGTTAATTTCACAATTACTGTAATCAGGTCTGTTTTTTTGCACAATTGTTAGTTCCATTCATGATAATAAAGTGTGAAGCTGGATGAACACCGCAGGCCAAGCAGCATCTCAGGAGCACAAAAGCTGAAATGTCAGCTTTTGTGCTCCTGAGATGCTGCTTGGCCTGCTGTGTTCATCCAGCTCTACACTTCGTTAACTCGGATTCTCCAGCATCTGCAGTTCCAATTATCTCTTCTGTCTTTGTTCAGTTTCTCTTAAAAATTAACCTGGGCTGCTGTCACGTTCTTTTACAATATTTAAATAGAAACACAAAAATGAATGGTATTGCTTCTTTCAAAGCTGTGCTTTGGACTGATGTCAAGTACATAATGGTTATTGGAACCTTGAAACAGATTTTAAGAGCTACGACTCAGTTTCGACTCAGCTTTCTGTCAGTTCTAAGGCAAGTGCACCACCTAGTGTGCAAAGTGAAGAGTTCATCTTACAATATTACAATGTTGGGTTTCCGCTATAGAGATGGAATTATACACCCCTGTGTTACTGAAAGATTTTCTTCACTAATCGAACAAACACAATAGACAAACTGAAGATGTTCAGCCTGATCAATATTGCGATGGGGATAGGTTGCGTATGGGAGCCAGACAGATATTCACTGATCCAGGACATGGTCAAGTGGAAGAAAATGCCTAGTCGAAGCATCCAGGATGCTGTAAGAAGAGAGATGTTTTTCTTTCAATTAGAAAACAATCACCTGGTCCAGAAAACCATGACACTACAAAGAAGAATATATTGCTTCAACAGAGCATTGTCTTCCGCGATGGACATATTGCAAGGATTGAAGACCCACCAGATGATGTTGTGAGGTAACTACCTCAGTTAGCAGACTGGAGGAGCTCCTCTGTGAAAGGGATTAAGAACCTTTAATAAGCTAATGGACCAACAACAATGTCTACAAAAGAACAACATTGTCTTCAAAGGCTATCCAAACAATTAAAAACCCTTCAGTGAAAAAAATCCACAAAATCAAGGTGAACTGCCCACAAGCAGAAAATTTAACATTTTTCCAAGTCCAAAGATTGTAGAAAAAGTGTAATACATCTAGACTGTCTGCATTTGTGAAATTAAAGATGTGGTTTGTGGTGGTGTGTTGGGGTTAAATATAGTATAGCTACATATACGAACATATAGTGGGTTAACTATGAGTAAGTAAGCTTATTGTAGACAAGATATTTTAAGATATCTTGAGGAGGTGATGGCCTAGTGGTAGTTATCCTAGTAGTATTAATGGTGTGGGGACTCAGGTTCAAATCCAGCCATGGCAGATTGAGAAATTTGAATGCCATAAAAATATGGGATTAAGAGCCTAATGATGATTAATAATAATTGTTGATTGTCAGGGAAAAAAACTCTGGTTCACTAATGTCCTTTAGGAAAGGAAGCTGCCATCCTTATCTGGTCTGCTCTATATGTGACTCTAGACTCTCAACAATGTAATTGACTCTTAACTGCCCTCTGAACAATTAGGGTTGGGCAATAAATGCTGGCCTACCTGGCAATGCCCTCATCCTGTGAATGAACAAAAATAAATTGTATAAAGCAATAGCTCTGAAAAGATTAAGATTCACAGTACATTCTCCATCTATCCCATTGATATCACACATCCTGTGAGTGGAGACAATGAGTTCCATGTTAGCTCTGGAGGCAGAAGCTGTATCTACAAGTTCTCTCAGATGCCAATAGTTAAAGCTGACCAAATATGGTTATATGCATTGCTACCATGCAATAAAATGTCCTGTCTTCTAAGGAATGAGCCTCTGCTGTAATGTATTCTATGCCATTAATCACTAGATAGGCCAAAATGTAAGTAGGATTGGGGACGGCAAACTACCTCAAACAACTCTCAACCAGTACCACGTACTGGCAGACATTATCAATGCCACAATGTGCCAGTAGTGCTGACCTGGATAAATATAACATGCCCTGTCAAGCCTCTTATGCATTTTATAGATTTCAATGAGGTCATTACTCATTCTTCTAAACACGTGAGAAAACTGGCCTAGTCCAGTCAATCTTACTGGGAAACGCTCTCATTATGGGAATAGGTCCAGCGAGTTTTCATTGCACTCTCTTTAAGGGATCCTTCCTTAGGGAAAGATACCAAAGCCATTTTGAGTACTCTGGTGAGAATCACCAAGGTCCTAAAAAATTGCAGTAATTAAATCTTGTACCCAATCCATTTCCAATAAAAACGAGCACACCATTTGCTTTGCCAATAGTTTACATCATACATTTCTATAATTTGCATACAAGGAAACACAGATCTGTCTAAACACAACTCCCTGGCTCTCATCATTGGAGGCAGTACACAGGGTGCTGTGTAGAGTTACTAGGATGCTGTGTCCTATGGGGAGGTGCAAGTTTGATGAAACAATGAAAAATTAAGCTCAGCGGGTCTGGCAGCGCATGTGAAGAGAAAACCAGAGCTAACGTTTCAAGTCAGGTTCGGGTCAGAACTGAGAAAGGGTCGCTGGACATTAAACATTAACTCCAATTTTCTGTTCACAAATGATGCCAGACCTGCCGAACTGTTCCAGCAACTTCTGTTTTTTTTCCTGATTTAAAGCATCCGCCGTTCTTTTGGTTTTTAATGAAAAATTAAGACCATGTTTACAAGAAGTAGTTTATGAAATAATTTGAAAGAAATGATTATAATGTTGTCAGGATGGTGCATACCTGAGGAATGTGGTGCAAAGTTCAAGATATAAAATAGAGAGAAAAGGAATTGGATAAGTGGTGCATAATGAAGATGATCACTACAGATTGCAAGAGGATACCAATAGACTTATCCAATGGTTGGAACAGTGACAGATGGAGTTTAATCTAGATAGTTGTGAGAAACATAGCAAAGAAAATAAGAACAGGAATAGGCCATTTAGCTCTTTGACCCTGCTCTATTATTCGATAGTTCATGGCTGACTATCTTATTCAATACCTTGTTCCTGCTTTCACCCAATGCCTTCAATCCCTACAGCCCTAAGAAATATGTCTACCTCTTCCTTGAACACATATAATGTTATGGCCTCAGTTGCCTCTGTAGTAGAGAATTTCACAAGCCTATCACTCTCTATGTGAAGAACGTTCTCTTCTCCTCAGTCCTTAATGATCTACCCCATATCCTTAGATTGTGATCCCTGGTTCTGGACTCCCTGGTCATCCGGAATATCCTACTTGTGTTTACCCTGCCTAATCCTGTTAGAATTTCATACGTTTTTATGAGATGCAAACTTCAGTGAATACATTCATAGCTGACCAATCTTTCTCCATACATCAGTCCTGCTATGCCAACAATCTGGCAAATATTTATTACACTCCCTCCTTATTCAGAACATCCTTCCCCAGATAAAGAGACCAAAAAATGCACACAATACTCCACATGTATTCTCACCAAGTCCCTGTACAATTGAAGCATGGCACCCCAGTTTCTATATTCAAATCCTCTGGTGTTAAAAGCCAACATTTCATTTGCCTTCTTGACTCCCTACTGCACCTGCATGCTAACTTTTGGCAACTGGTCTAACAGATCTCAGTTGCACCTCTGTCTTTCCCAGTCTATTGTGATTCAGATAATAATCTGCCATTCCGTTTTTGCTACCAAACTGGATAACTTCACATTTATTCACATTTTATGTCATCTGCCATGTGCAATTGACCAGTCCCTCAGCTTGTCCACAAAACACAGAAACATCCCTGCATCCTCCTCCTCAGAGTTCAACTTCCCATTCAGCCCTGTGTTGGCTGCAAACTTGGAGATATTACATTTGGTTTGCTCATCTAAGTCATTAACAAGACAGGAGAATACATGATAACTATTAAAATATGAGAAGAGTAGAGAACAGAGGGAGCTAATAGAGTTATATCATATTTTAGACTTACAGTGTAATAGAGATATATAGAAAGGAAGCAGACCTTTTGGTCCAACTCATCCAAGCTGACAAATGTTGACTAATAAATAGAAAAGCTTATCAAGAAGGCATACCGATGAGCCATAGATTATAAGGGCAAGAAGGCTATGCCAGAATTGAATAAAACACTGACCACAGCTAGAATTCTGTTTGCAGTTCCATTCACTGCACTTAAAATGAGGTTGTACTTGAGGCGATACAGAAGATATTTGAGTTGGCCAGCCTGGACTGGGGAATTTTAGTTTTGAGGAATACGTTTTGATATTACCATGAATTATACAACCAGATTGCATTTCTTCATGGTGAGGTGGATTCTGGCTGTACCAGCACATGAAAATTGTTAGAGAGAGTTTGATACGAGGGAGAACATTTAGAAATGGCACATCAGGCCAGACAGCATGTAGCCAGGTACCCTGCTGTGGAGTTAGAGGTCTTGATGCAAAGGGCGAGAGAGATCTTCTTTCAGGAAGCCAGGAGGCCACCAGGTAAAAACTGGTGCGATGAAGATCAACTTTATAGATGAATATCATAACAGCATAAGAACATGAGAAGTAAGCAATGTGTTATGCTGCAATCACACCTGAACTTATCTGAATCCCAACTGAGTTGAGCACGAGGGCTTTGTGCCCCTTGAATGAGGGCCTAATGTCCATTTTAGCACCATGTCTTAAACTTGGTCACCTCTGACTGAAGCATCATTCTGCTCAGGCTTTCCTGCCAAGAATGCAATCTAACAAGAGGTCATCAAACAAATGTGAATTTTGCTTTCAAACAATACTTTCATATGAAACAGGGGAATCAGGAATACCAGTCCTGGGGGTTTCTGCCCAGTTAAGTTACACTTAACTTCTTCCATTCTCTTCATCCTCCTACTAGTAGTGTAAAAGTGGCCTATCAAGAAAGCTGATCTGTTGACATGCGACACTAAGCTCTGGAGACAATTACAGCTTGCCAGAATTACTATACAGTGGAGAGTCAATTTTGTCAAACCATGGGCTAACTTGTTGGGTGACAAGGAGTATATCAGAGTCCTCTTGTGGCAAGGTAGATTGCCTGGCCCGTGCCAGGTTTCACAGATTCAATACATGAAAGAGAGTCAGGGTTAGGGGAATGTGATGGTGTGGAGAGTTGGCACAGAACAATAGACACAGGTTTAGCACCATTTGTAGACTGCAGAGCAGAAGAGAGTCAGGGATAAGGGGCTGCTGGAAAATAAAGAAGGAGCATAGGTTTGTGAGGATGTCATTATCCTCAATGCTTTCAGCCCCACCCTTGGCCATCATTTATGTAATGGCTGTGTCAATATTTGAAAACAGTTGGGGGGCAAGGATGTGCAGGTGTATTTGTCTCCTTCTGGTTTATTCCTGCAACAATGTGCTACCTTGTCCTGAAAGAACAGGAGTGTGTCAGTAAGTGTTGACCAATCTGTTTGACTGATGTGCCTGCAATTGTTGAATAGCTGGCTGCGTATGTAACATGAGGGATGTGGATATGACATTTGCAACAAGGTCTGAGAGTAAGTCAAACTCTAGGAATCTCACGTATGAGTCCTATTTGACAGAGATTACTTGTAGGCTGACAGTTTAGTTGGGGAGTATCAGAGGTTAAAGGTGCTGTTGACAAAATATGTTATTTGAAAATGCATTTATTGACCTTAATCACTCATGTGAAGTCATTAAACATGTTGTGACATTGCATCCAAGTCCTCTGGTCTCCTGACATTGACCAGCAACATCCACAGACACAGGGCTTCTTCCTTTTGTTTCCATCATATCCATCAGCATCTAATATGCAGAATTCAAAAACCTTGCAGTTTGCTTTCTCTCTCTCTCTCTCTCTCCTGTTGTGTTATTTCCCATTCATTTTTCCTAGGTTGGATTTACTTCAATTGTGAACCCCAGCTCTAGTCACAACTCTTCTCCACTTTCAGATATGCAGACTAACTTTAAGTGGTGCACATTAGCTTTAATTTGTGCCAAAAATTCACAATCTTGGCCCACTACTGATTGTTTCAGACAATGAGCATGATAGTTAATGTTGGTTTGATGTCAAGATGTCAATGTGAAATTGGCATGGTTATTGCATTTCCATCAATGGGGCTGATTTAATTGCACCTACTTCACAGGTAATTATTATTGTGCTATTGCGGACACACTGGCTCCACTTATTGCTTTGGACTGCAAAAGGAATGGTATTTCATGTGTACAGCCATCTTTGATTGTGATTTCATGTCATCTGATGTGGCTTTAGTCTTGCTTTCTAAAAAGAAATAGGGATTTCCAGCTAGTACATTCATTAAGTCACTTTTTTCTAATGCATAACAACAATATTAAAATATTCAGCAACACTATCTTGTGGTAAATCATGACAGGGGTCAAGATACAACACAGGACTACTTGCACACTAATCAGCTTAAGTGCCATATATTGTACAGTGCTAAACAATTTCACATCCCAATAAATCAGATCTGCAATCCTGCCAAATCCAGACCAGAATGTTGGTGGACAATTAAACAATTCTCTGGAAGAGGCCACAAAAATATCCCCATTCCCCCAATGGTGCATGAATGCAGCACATCAGCAAAAAGAGACAAGGTTGTTTCCACTCACTCCACATTATATCAAGAAACAGTTGAAGGCACAAATGCTGTAAAGTCCATGAACCCTGACTTGAGTGAATTTAACAAGGTCAGCCAGGTGGACCTCATTGAATATGAATTCCCTAATTGGCACTATTAACCTGGTCCAATCAGGTAGCCTTGGCTGACAGATAAGAACAGATGGGGTGTTAGACAGAGTGGCATGGTGGCCCATTGGTTGGCATTGCTGCCTCACAGTGCTAGAAACTTGGGTTCAATTCCAGCTGTTGGTGACTTTCTGTGAGGAGCTTGCACATCCTTCCAGTGTCAGTGTGGCTTTCCTTTGGTTGCTCAGTTTCCTCAGTGTCCAAAATGTGCAGGTTAAGTCAACTGGCCATGCTAAATTGCCCATAGTGTCCAAGGTTGTGCAGGATAGGTGGATTAGCTGTGGGAAATGCAGGGTTTCAGAGATAGGGCAGGTAGGTGAGTCTGGCTGGGATGCTCTTCAGATGTTTGGAGTGGACTTGATGGGCTGAATGGCCTGCTTCCATGCTGCAGTGATTCTAAGATTCTGACAGCTGGCTATAAAGGAGCAGGGTCAGCATCAAGGACTCTCCACATGTAAATTAAGGGTGACTTGGTGATGGGACATCAACCTCTGTGGTGTTATTTCACTGACCATATTCTTGCAGTAGCACTAAAGACCTGTACCCCAGAACATGTCATGCACCTAACTAAGCTGTTCCAGTATAGAAATAACACTAGCATCTACTATATTGTGAAAAATTTCCCAAGTATGTCCTGTCTTTAAAAGATGGGGAAATGCAGTCCAGCCAATTAATGCCAATCAGTCAATTGTCAATCATCAGCAGGGTGATGAAGGTGGTCATCAACAGTGCTACACAGTGGTACTTATTCAACAATGACATTTTCACTGAAGGGCATCTTCAGGCCCACTCAGCTCCTGTTATCATTACAGCATGGATCCAGATGTGGACAAAATATATGAACTCAGGGAAGGAAGGCGAGGCAGTGACCATCCTTGACATTCAGGCAACATTTACCTGATTATGCCATCCAGGAACCCTAGGAAAACTGGAGTCAATGGAAAGTAGGTAGAAAACTCTCTGCTGGTTGGTTCATACCAGGGCAAGTATTGGACAGCGTGGTGGCTCAGAGCATAGCACTCCTGCCTCTCAGTGCCAGAGATCCGGTTTTGCTTCCACCCTCAGGTGACTATCTATGTGGAATTTACACATTCTCCTCACGTCTGTAAGAGTTTCCTCCCACAGTCCAAAGATGTGCAGGCTGGGTGGATTATCCATGGGAAATTCAAGGGTACACAGCTAGGGTAGTGGGGATTGGGCCTGCATGGGATGCTGTTCAAAGGGTCAGCATGGACTCAATGGGCCAAATTGCCTGCTTCCACACTGTAGATATTCTCTGATTCCAGGCAAAGGAAGATGGTTGTATTTGTTGGAAGTAAGTTATCTCAGTCTTTTGCTTCTAAGAAAGTGACTGAAGGCCATTAGCTCTGAATAGTTGAGGCTCTGGAAGAAATTCTAGGAGCTATTTGATCCCTTGGTGCAGTTACAATTTGGGAAAATTCCTTGGAGCCAGTAGGTATAACTCAGTGTTGGAGATAAGACTCAGGAAAAGTACTGGAAGCCTTAGAAGAAGCCAATGAGAAATTAATAGTTTGGTGTAGAGGAGAATAGGTTTCATTGTCCATTTAAAGGAGTGTGAACTACCAGAACATTTTATGGTGGGGTATTTCAGGGAGTTCCAAAGCTCAGCCTTCAAAAGGGTGGAAGTGGAATCCCTCATAAAATTTGAGTGGGGTTATTCTGAGAAATCCATGGAATCTGTCTTGATGGTATGTGCTGATTGGAGTATTTTGCCATAATTTGTTTGTCACCCATAGTTATCTCAGGTTAATCTTGGATTTTAAAATACAAGTTGTGCACACATATTGTAGATTGTATTATTGTTCTAAGCTTGTATAAGAAGATTAGTTTTATTTATTCATACCTGTGGAATCTTGTGGCTTTATTCTCTTATTAGGCTGTTGAGATTCAGTTAGCTCAGTTGGCTGGATGACTGGTTTTTAACACAGGATGATGCCAATGGTGCAGGTTCCATTCCTGTATTGCCTGAAACACCTTGTTGGTCCTGTCTTCTCAGCCTCATCCCTTGCCTGAAGTGTAATGACTCTTGTGTTAAAACATCATCACCAGTCACCTTTCTCTCATGAGAAAGTGGGACTATGGTGACTTTATCTCATAACCTGCATCTCACATTTTATTTACCCTTTTTTAAAAAGGCTATACTTGGTTCTGGACATTTATGCAGTGCATTTATAATACATTTCACCCCCTTGTCACATTCAACATTTCTTCCAATTGGTGTTCGATGCAGAATAGTATTGTGTTATCAGCTGAGGGAGTGGAGGAAAGTGAGGCAATAGGAAAGGAGATCTCCTAATTACCATTTGTATTTGACTTGATGAACCAAGATTCCTTGGAGCTTGGCGTCAATGTTGAGAACACCCAGGCAACTCCCCTCCAACTGTATATCATAGTATCACCACCTCTGGTCAGTTGATCATGCGTGTAACATGGAACATGTCTAGTGATGTTGATGGCAATATCTAAAGACATCAACATTCTTATGGAATCATTTCTTAAAAATAATGTCAGGCCGTTGCTTGACTAGTATGTGGACAGTTGTCCCTACTTTGGCAGAAGTCCCTAAATGTTAGTAAGGAGGATTTTTCGGGTTTGACATGGCAGGACTAGATGTGCCATCAGTGTTTTCAGTGCCTAGGTCTATGTCAGCTAGTTTCATTTTCTTTTTTGAATTCACAGCTAATTGATGCAGCTTATATTGTTTTGCTCCAAATTTATGTTAGATTTTTAAAATTCCTTTTGGGTGCTTCAGCTAATCAGATACTTACTGCACTAGATGGCACTCTGATCCATAAGTCAAACATGAAGAAATCTTAACTGTGGCCTAAGTTTTGACTGAGTTTTTTCCAGGAGCAATCAGGTTTCTGGTTCATCTCTGCATCTTTAATAAATGCACTTTTGTTCCTTCCTTTCCTGATAAACAGGTGAATCTCAGAGATTAACTTTATAACATTTGAAATAAAGTCTGAATATCTTTTCTTTCAAGCCTGTGCTGTGAAGAAGGAAAACACACACACGTGTTGACCTGTAATCTTACCCTGCCTTGTGCACGAAGCAAGTCTGGATTAATGTGTAATTAGACTCTGTAAGCTCACATTTGGTTAAAATCACTTGGGTTCAAGTGGAACACAGTCTCTGTTGGGGCTGTGATAAAAATAAAAAAAAGTGATGTTGTTAAGGGGGAAGGGTCCGAATGAATCCACTGTCAAATTTCACAAATGTTCATTGAGTAATTCTAACAGTACAAACACATTTGTAACTCAACACATGATGAGCTAAGTCCAGACGTTTTACAGAATTGTCTTGTCAGTCTCACTTATTGTAACATCACAGCTGGAGTCTGTCTCCCTGGCAACCAAAATCTCTGCTCTTTTGCTCATAACTTTTTTTTATGACATTCGTGAGTTAACACAGCAAGAGTGCCTAATTTAGTCTGTCATCCATGAGAAGATTGATGAAGTCTTAAAACTGTTCTAATGCTAAGACTACGATTCTGCTGCCATCTGTCTCATATCAATTCACACCTGAGTTTTGTTATTTGTATTTTTACATTCACATGAATTAGCACTGCGATGTGCTGGTCAACTGTTCCCCAAAGAGACAGCTTTATTTTAGGATATCTTGCCCATAGCTAAAGTTAACATGATAAACACCTGTTGTGTGACACAGATGTAGACCTCAATCTTGACAGGCCACATGTTAATGTGATCCACATCCCCTTTGACTTTGACACAGGTTTGAACTGACCACTCTGATTCTCAGTGAGGTCTTTAGGAATTCCTAAAGGGAAAATATAGCAAAAGGTTTTGTTAGTTTTTAAAAACAAATTTTCAATTTCTTCCACTTATTTGCAGCCTAGAAGCATGTTATTTGAATTATTGAGGTTTTTATTAACATATGTTTTTTGTCTGGATCAAGATTATTTATTCATTGATAACACATTACTCTCAATTAAAACAGGCTCATTTTCTAATAGTTGGAGAGAACAGGTAATTTCTGATGCATTGATGAGAACATGGGGCAAAGATGTGCCTTTTGGGCAAAAAACTGTGTTAGAGACATTAGTTGCAATTTATGATCTTCCTCAAGTTCAGAGACCTTAGTTTCAGCGCCCTTTAGTTGTCATTGGTGACTAGTTATAAATACTACAGGTTTTTTTGAAATGTACAAACTAGGATCCTGTTCTTCATAAATTGAATTGTGGCGCTGCTGGATTGGCCAACCAATCGATCATCTTTGATATCAATCGTCAGCAGGCAGGTTGCATTAATGGCCTTCCAGGGGATACTCAGCTGCATATAGTTGTATGCAATATACTCTTGCCAGAATGTACAATCTTTAGGATTCAGTGCAGTGTCTAACCAAGGTGTCTTCACCATTACGTCCCAAGGCTCCCACTTAAAAGATTATTCAAAATCTTGCACCATATGAATACCATCCCTACATGTGCTACCAAATGATTCAAGATGGACCATTGGCACATTCTGGAGGGAAATTAAGGATTGCCAATAAACATTGAACCTGGTGTTTCTTATGACACCAGCTATTATACATAAATGTGTTAACAATATGCAGTGCTACATTTTTCCTTAATGTTAAAATACTGTTGTGTTGAATATTCATTATTCATTAGTATGCCACTATAAATATAAAACACAATAGTTGTGTGAATACTTGACAGCATTAACTCTGTCTGGTTTTCAACCATTAAGATAATTATGATTCACATAGAAATCAATATTGCTTTCTAAAAGAAAAGAAATTTCAACCTTGCTAACCGGTGAAAGCGAAATACAATAAAATTTCAAATTTTTGGCTTTTGTACTGTCTCATAAGAGTAGACACTATCTTTGCAGGCAACTTTTTCAAAGCACAGATCATAACTTTTCTCTTCTTTTCCTTTTAACACAACCAAAAAAATCTTCCTTCACAGAAGACTTTACATCGCCCTTAACCAATGATTAAACTTTACTAGGATCAGTCCAAAGTCATTATTAGTTCTCAAGGGCTTTCTTCTGTTCTTCTCCTTTCAGCCTGGAAATGTTCAGCTCGGAAAATATCTTTCATGGCATAGGTTTTCCTGGATGCTTTTACCTCTAGCTAAGCCTAGGAAAATCTTCGAGCCTAGTTTAACTCTCCATGAATTTGATCTTTCCAAATCTGAACACAGGGTCACGATCGCATTCCTGTACAGTGACCTAATGTTGGGCCACTGGCGAGCCAACACTACCCCATGTCAGCACCAGTTCTTGCTTGGGTCCGTAGTGTGCCAACACCTAAGATGATGATAGTTGCTTTCTCACTTCCCCAAAGGCTACATCTTGGTGACAAAGCCATCTCAAAGGCTGGCCCCTTGACAGTAACAGATGTAAGGGTGCCAGGATGGCAGTAAGGTTACGTATGAATTTTCCATAACAATTCACCAATCCAAGGAAAAACCTAAGCTCAGGTACAGATGTGGGACCCAGGGCACCTTTGATTGCCCTCGCTTTATCCTTCAACGAGTCTTAACTATGTCGACTCTGTAGACCAAGTTGGTCACTCTAGTTGCGTGGAACACACGTTTTTCCCTTCTGAGGCATATGCCCGCCTTGTGGAAACATCTAAAGACTATGTCCAAGTTCTCTAAATACTCTTTATTGATCTTGCCTGTTATTAGCTGGGTATTTGGCAACTTGGGATAGACCTTGTAAAATGTTTTCCATTGTCCACTGAAAAATGGCACAGGCTGATGATACCTCAAATGGGAATCTTGTGTATTGATGCAAACCCTTCTGAGTATAATTCTGGCATCTTTCTATGAATCCTCATTGAAGAGGGACACATGGCTCATGTCATCTTTGTGAAGAACAGCGCCAATCCCCAACCCACCCCTCAATGTGCCAACTTTGCATATCAGTACTTTATGCAAGGGATTGGGTATTTATCCAGCTCTGAGAAGTGGTTTGTCATTTGATTAAAATCACCACAAGGGTGAACCATCCCATTGGGCTTCACAATCAGTACAACCAATACTGACCATTCTACAAACTGTACTGGTTTAGTGTTTCCTTTGCTTTCCAGCCTCCTGATTTCTGCCTCTACTTTTTCAGGCAAATGGCACTGGGCAGGCCTTGCAGAATCATGGAATTACTTCCTGGCCAACATAAAAGGTGGCATTGGTTCCTTTGATACACCCTAGGCCTTCCTGAAAATCTTCCAAATATTTAATTAAAACTTCATTCGGGCAGCCATTTTCTAATCAAAAAATGTTGAGCCAATCAAGGTGAACCTTTCCTGACAAATTTCACCCCATCAGGCTTGGGCCAGAATCTTTTTCTACGATATGCAGTAACTGAACCAGTTGCTTCTCATAAGAGGCAAGAACAAACATTGTGCCCTTAACAGCCCCAATCGGGGACCCCATATTCTATGAGGTCCACCTGGCTGATCTTGTTATAATCACTACAGAGGGAATTCCAGGATTTTGACACAGCGACAGTGAAGGAACGGCAATATATTTCTAAGTCAGATGGTCAGTGGTGAAAGAGATGGTGTTCCCTCGTATCTGCTGCCCTTGTCCTTATAGATGAAAGTGGTTGTGGGTTTGGAAGGAGTTAATTCAGGATCTTTTGTGAATTTCTGCAGTGCATCTTGTGTCATAGTACTGCTATGAATGTCACCCAAGGAGGGAGTGGATGATTGTGAATGCGGTGCCAAAAAAGTGGGTTGCTTTGTCCAGGATGGTGTCAAGTTTCTTGAGTGTTGTTGGAGCTGCACCCATCACACAAGTGGAGAGTATTCCATCACATTCTTGACTGTGCCTTATTGATGATGCATAGGCTTTGGGGAGTCAGGAGACGAGTTAGTCACTGCAGCACTCTTAATCTCTGACCTACACTTATAGCCATTACATTCATATGGTAAGCCCAGTTGAGTTTCTAATCAATGGTAGCCCATAGGATGTTGACAGTAAGAGACTCACTGATGGTAACACCATTGAATGTCAAGGGATGGTAGCTAGATTGTCTCTGACTGGAGATGGTCATAGCCTGGCATTTATGTGGCAAAAATGTTACTTATCACTTGTCAGCCAAGCCTGAATATTGTCCAGGATGTGTTCCATTTGAACATGGACTTCTTCAGTTACAACGAGATCAGGACAATATCCAGGTCTTGACAAATGTAAGGTCAATCATATTGCATTTTACATCTTTCAGTGCATTGCTGTAAAATGGGTGTCATATTCCCACTATGGCTGACCCGATAGGGTCACCAAATATCTGAATACCCATGCGTGGAGTTCTACACTTACTGTCAGTGTTATGCCCTGCCATTTTACTCACCTGAAAGTATCTCCTGTAAAAAACATCAGAGAATTTGATAGTCTTGTTCCTGGTTCTAATTTTCATTTATTCATCATAACAGCTCTTTTCTCCTTTTGAGCGCTCCTCTCCAGGCAGTGCCAGGAATTTTAAAATGCTGCTGGGTGTTTAAAGCCTGTAGCAGCTCATACTATCCCTCCCACTATTGCTCTCCCATCACAATGGTAAGCTTCCAATTTAATGTAGGAGAGCTGCCAGGATGCTGCCTTCACGCATTTCCATAAGTAAGCCAAGCCTGGATAATTTCCCTGCATTACCAATCCCACCAGTAAAGAACATCCACAGAAGGCTCTTACAGGAACATGAACAAACTCCTTTCTCAAATCCTACAATAATAATCTAACACATACTGACAGCAAATTATCACTCATTACTAAGTATAAATATACATAAATATCTGATGCATAGATCCTTGTTTAAAAAGCTGATTAAGCCTCGGGCTCTGCTTGGATGCCGCTGTTGTGAAATCGAAGGGGATTGCGGTTTTATTTTGCAATGGTAAAATAGAATTGAAAGCATAGCAGGGAAATGAATATTTTATCTCTTTTTCATCGTATGTTCCTACAAGTTTCTCATACCTGTTTTGATATTGGTTGTTCTTGCCATTCTGTCACTGAGGAGCTACGCCTCTAGGTCCTGTTGCTCTGAAACTAGTCTATAGGCAGTAAATAGGGTGTGTTGGCCTACTGGTATTATGGTTGGACTTATTAATCTAACAGCCCAATCAATACACTGAAGATCTGGGTTCAAATCCAACAAAAGCAGATAGTGGAATTTGGATTTAATGTCTGAAAAACAAAATCTGGAATGAAGAGTCTAACGATGACGATTAAACTGTTGTTGATGGTTAGGAGAAACCTATCTTGTTCACTGATGTCATTCATTGGGAAGGAAACTGCCATCTTTACCTGGTCTGACTCACATGTGTCTCCAGATTCATAAGCTATGTAGTTGAATCTTCACTGGGCAATTAGGGATGGGCAATAATTGCTTACCTAGCCAGTAGTGCCCATGTCATGAGAAGAAATAAGAGAGAAGTGGCTGACTTTTCAGTCACTTCATTTTTTTGGTTTGAAATGTACCACGTGGAAAAATTTATCAAAGGCACTCCTTTGTCACAATTTCATGGCTCAGCATATGAGTGCACTCCCAGGATATTCTATTATGGTAAATGTTTTAACCTGTATTGTGCAAACAACCAATGATGGATGTACAGAAATATATCACTGTGCTCCTCAGTTATGGCTCAACCGGTCCGTGTCAGCATTTTGCCTGTAATAATTTTGATCACTATTACACACGATGTTTGGAGCTCTCTTCAATCATTGGCCTTCATCCAAGCTATCCAAACTAATCTTTGAAGACAGAATTATGCTTATTTATAGAGATTTGTACAACCACCAGATGTCTCAAAACACCTTACAGCCAATGAAGCACTTCTGGAATGCATTCACTTGTGTAATATAGCACATGTGATAGCTCATTTGGACACAGAAAGCCCCAACTAATAGCAATCCAAAGATGTCCAAATAATCTATTTTCTTTTGGGTGATATTAAGTGAAGGATTAAGATTGGCCGGATTCTGGGGAAAATTCTCCTTCTCATCTTTGAAATATCAACATGAGGTATTTTAGTTACATCCAAGCAGATGCAGCTTCTGTTTTAAATAGTAAATTTGGAAGTGCCACACATTTCACAATGGAAAAACATTTCCCTGTCTTCTGTTCTAAATCACTACATTTAATCTCACGTCTTTGGATTGTTATCCTTGACCTCCTAAACGTTTCAATCACTCAGTCTGATTAATCCAATGTTCATCCATTTATACTTTTAAACAGTAACATCATTTCAGGCTGCAGGGTCTTTAGAGAGAACATTGAAAAAGGATGAACCACAGAATGGGTAAAAAAAACAGAAGCATGAACAATTTCAGCCAGGATGACTGAGCAGTGGAAGAACTACGGCCTAGAAATTGGTGTCACTTACCAATTTTATAGGCAAAAAATGGGCCCCAAAAGTGTCCACTATCATGGCTGCATTGCTTACACACCATCCTTGCCAGACGGGGATGACCAGCCACATTAAAATAAGTGTTTAAGGTATCCAGGCATTAACCCTTTGACTTATTAAAATAGGAGACTGAACGCAAGTTTGATATATGCTTTGTCCCAAATTTATTTGCTCCTTGAACTGAGGCCACACTCATTCAGGGAAAGTATTCCCAACATGCCAAATAACAAACTGACCTTAAAAGGTCCACTGCCAGCCATCAACAAGATAAGTAACTTATTCATGGCTTCATATTAAAACATGAGCCATCATCAGCCACCAATAACATCCCCTAATAATCATGCATCACTCACAATTTCTACCCGTCTCTATTGTCTCCCACTTCCTAGTTGCTCATTTGATTGATTACAGGTCTGTGTGAGCCAATTTCTGGGGCAAAGTATAGAATTAGATTCCAGGTATTCATCTCTGCAGGTTCACTAGTTAAAAATTGAAGTCAACTATTTTCCAGTCTTCAGCGCACATCTGCACTTGAGTAAGACTTGAAATACAGGCCAGAATTTAGGCAGCTGGAGACATGCCCCTAAGAGTTAGATTTGTTTTTTAATCACCTTTCAGCTCAAAGGTTTTTTCGTACTAAAAATTGCTCTAAATACAAGTTGCTAATGGTAGGGTATCTGCTAAATTAAGGGTCTAACATGCTTTATCCTTGCCAAAGAAATTTGAAGTTAGGCAGAGGAAAACAGAGGAAGGGTGGAAAAGGAAATGGAATAAATTAGAATTAAATTAGATACAGAAAGAGAAATAGAGGGAATGAAAGACTGAATTAAAGGAGGAAAAAGAGATAACGGGAAAAGCACATAAAGCACAAATTGTAAAAGTTAACTTCTAGAAGTTTCTGTGAGCAATTTAGCAATACCAGAGTGAGACTCAGCTTCGGTTGTTGTCTTTCAGTGTTGTTTAAAAGGTCATTACAACATCAAGTACAAGCCCTACAAATCTGTAGTGAGTCTAACTCAATTTAACAATCAGCAATATTTTTGAAATTCACAGGAGGTTCATGAAATATTCCCTATATTTTTACAAGACTACAGTCTATCAATTTGTGGTAATTCACAATTCTTGTAACATCTCTTCCTCCACACAAATTGATAGGTATTTCTGCATACTAATAAAAGTGCTGTTATTTCCCCTGTAAACTTTGGACCAGTCATATTTAAAGTTTCATAATTTCTTCTGGTCACCTCCTCAGGACTTTAGGTGTTGATGTCATTGTTTCCATTTCTTTCTTTCTGTCCAACATAACTTTACTGTCAAAAACAGAAAGTACTGGAAAAACTTCACTGGTCTGGCAGTATCTGTAGAAATAAAAGCAGAGTTAACATTTCAAATGCAGTGACTATGCATCAAAATTAAAAGTAGCTGGAAAAGGGTGATACTTATGCTGATGATGCAGTTGGGTGGGAGATACATTGAGTGCATGGAGGTACAGGCAGGAAAAGAGACAGTTGATGATAAGCCAAGAGAGAGGTAAA